>NC_139347.1:20968555-21028555 GCF_055883805.1 Amblyomma maculatum | reverse complement strand
CCATCAAAGTTGCAGGTTTGCCGAGCTCACCTAGAACGTGAGGCTCAGATACCAGTTCGGCACACTGTTCTGTCCTGACAGCGCTTCAGCCTCAGGCCCCTTTTTAACGCATTACAGTTAGAGACCACGTTCTTCCGGAAATCCAGCATTGTCGGCGTTCTCAGCGTTGCTAGTGAAAACTAAAAGGTATGGCTCTGTCAGTTGGTAACTGGCAGGTGACAGGTTGCATAGCTGAGCCCTGAAAAGCTCGGCGCGTTGTGCGACTGAACAAAACATATCACATGGCCGGTGCTGCCAGTTATCACGCACTAAGCTTACGCCACCTAGGCACGTCCAAGGTGCCAGAGCTAGAGCATTAATGTCAAATCTTGCGAAAGCATTTTCACACGCTGTGGTTACTATGGCTCTTTTACTCCCGGGTCCCTCCTACGGCGACTCGTTTACATGACCGCCCAGGAACACTCGTCTCACAAACGCTGGGCATGCACTCAAGCCGAAGTCGGCAGTTCATGCTTTACTCACGTCGTCAAGCAGAGGGTCCATAGCTCTGGTCGAAGTCGGTCGCGGACCGCTAGGGTGACCGGGGGTGCTTCGATGATTTAGCGGACGCCACTGGAGACGTGGCGCAGAATGACGTTGGCCTATTCGGGCTTCGAAGCTCGCTTCTTTGTCCACGCGTGCAGACTGGGGCCTGTCAGCACGTGTATCTTCCTCTTCATCAGTCGAGTTTGGTGCGCTTCTCGTTCGTGAAAAAGAGCGTGTGTGAAACTCACACAGATGAGAAACAAGCTCGCCTTAACTCGGCGTTGAGTTACGCATAATGGCATTCACTTTGATTTAAAAATTTTTTAAAATTAAGGTCCAGACACTTAGAACTGCCTGTTATAGTGAGTTTTCGTTCTTGTTCAGTCTTCATGGATTGGCTATGTTCGTGTTTGTATGCATATGAGCTTGTCTATTGGCTGTTCGTATCACGATTGCCGGACTTATAACTACGCTTACTCATTCAATAAACGCCAGTCTGGATCAGGTCACGGTCGCGTTCAAATTGTGATTCGGCTTCATTCGTTACAGCTGCCGCGGCCGATGCAGCACTTATCTGTGAGAATTCAAAGACATTACGTTACTTTGTAAAGTACGAAGTCTTGCTGTGTTGCATAATGACTATGAATCATTACTGAGCCTACACTTGGAAAAACACATAGTACCGTACTTTGTAAGTGCTGAGTCATGCAAAGGTTATGTAGTCAGTTCTCGGCTATGTTGGCCACCACCAACCAGAGGCATGCTCCACGCACAAGAGGGACATCACTCAGGAGCTGTTCTATGGCAACTCCCTGGGGATCGCCCTGCTTTTTGAGGCCCGTGCGGTGGTGCTGCGCACAAAGAAATGGCACGCGCGGATCGAGGGCAAGGACAACGCGGATGTCTTGTGTGCGGTGTGCGGGCGGGAGACAGAGACGATAGAGCATATTCTGTTGACTTGCCAAGTGCTCATGCCATGTCAGCCTAGCGGGTCAACTTTGTCGCAGGTGTTGGGGTTGGCGTCTGGACAGCCGCAAGGAGACGCTACGGTGGACAATGATGCGACACAGCGGGATGAGAGGGCTGTGGCTGTGGAGACAACCAAACGATGTCTTGAGAACTGGATAAGGCATACTAGATAAATAGTGTTGGTGGCGTAGCGCCAGGGCGGAACAGACTCCGTCACAGTAGAGAATTGACTTGGCTAGGACCTTTCTGGTCCACCTGGTAAAAAAAGGAAAGCCTCAGTACCAATCCAATCCAATCCAAAAAATCTGTGTTTCTGAAAAGGACCGTGGTGGATGCTGCCCGAGTTGGCAGAAGCGGCATACACATAAAACACCGCTTTACCCAAGCCAACAGATTATGCCCCCATGGCCTCAGAGCATCGTGTCTGACTATGAATTTAAGGTTCCTGGTGTGTTCGTTTTCCATCTGAAATATGCTACCCAAGATGGCAGCTCCTACATATGCGGCTATGTCATGCGGCCCCGTGACGTCAAGCAAACCGACGACCAATTAGTGCGCAACTATGTCATCTGTAGTTCTACCACCTGCCACATAATACTAGCAATTTTCGTGCCATGGAATCCATCCTTTTATATTGGTCGCATATAATTATTCCGCTTTAACAATTACAGTGATTTAGCCATAGCTAATTGCAGCTTTTACTTGGCAAAGCTAGAAGGGCTTTCGCACTAAGTAGGCTGAGCTAGGCCAATTAAGCTTATCTAAGGCTAATTAAGCCTATTAGGCTCATGAACGTGTAGTACGGCAAATGAGGGCGCATTGTACTTATGTAATGTGACCTAATTAAACTTTTGGTGCACCCAGACTTATTAGGTTTAACTACGCTTTTCCCGTTCAGTTAGGAAGGTTTAATTAAGTCGTGTGTTCTGGCACGTTCATACATGGATTTTTACCTGTTCTTCACACAGGTTTGATTTGTGTTAACTAATCCTAATAGCTTTGACTTTGACTTCGGTCATGGTCATGATCAAGGTACTGATGGCAGCCACGCTCACTCATCATTAGTGACAGTATAACCATATATAGAGAAGCGATGCTTGGTTGCTGCCATAGCAACACTTGGTTAGGCGGATGGAAACCAGAATCCGAAAATCAGCGGATTTCATCGAGCTAGACTAGGGGTGCTTTCTCGTTCAAATTGTCGCAGGCCTTGCCGCGGAGGCTCGGAGGTCAGGGCGCTTGACTGCGCAGCCCATGGACGCGGGTTCTAACAATGTCCCTTAGGCAGATAAAGCCTGACCAGTACCTCCTCTCTATGCGGCTATCGTACAAATGCGGTCGGTGTCGCCGACGGCAACCATGGGCGCATTTCGCGGCTGAGGCTTAAGTCGGAGCCCAACTTGCAATTGTTGGCTTCCGCGGATCTTTATCGCGTCATCTGTGGCACTTCTTTCATTACTTCATTCTAAACAAGGCACGCCGTTGCTCTGGCGAAGCGGTTCTCCCGGTTGACCTGCACTGATAGCAGGACCGTATGGAGCTACGTGCACTACGTTTAGTTAGTTTTTGAGTCATTGAGGGGACAGAATTGTATGTTGGTTTGCAACCATCATCATTATAAATCGATATTTTGCGCTCGCAATTTAAAGGCCAACTGCGACGAAAGTTTTCGCTTTGTAAAAGAATTCATTTTCAAGTAGTGCATCAAGAAAGAACAAGAAAGTCAAATAAGCATTCGTAGCTGAAAAAACAAAATTCGAAAAGGGGCGGCCGTTATTAGGTCTCCGAAGTGATGTATAAAGGGCCAATGTCGGACCCTCAGGTCCTGTAGTTGTGGCCCTTTGGAGGCTTGCTCTTCCTTGTAGAAGCCTCAACGAATACACAGGCACGCGTTCTATTCGCGCATTGTGAGATACATGAACGCCGATGTAACGAAAATACAGCACTATGAACGAACGCCACCATGAACTACAATTTCATTTGCCACATGTTTTACAAGCTTATGAAATGCATGCGACGCGCGTGTTCTGGCTTGCCGCGCACGTTTGTGCTGGACGGCTTGATAACGTTCCGGCATGGTAATTTAGCGGAAATGATAAAAACAAAACTTCACCATTGTAACAACCCTAAGACCTCAAGCCTCGCTTAAACCTACAGCCTTTTACTGTACGCCGTCCGTAGTATGTTCGCCTACAGTTGTCGAGGCTTGATGACGGTTCGCGGGCGCACGTTTCTGCGTCCTATCCGGCAAGTGAACCAACCACATTAACCAGATGCACGCCTCGTCTACTAAACAGCTTTTATAAAGCATGTAACTGCATAACTACTCTTCTAAGAAACGTAACCCCGTAAAGCTGTTTTAGCACTCACCTATCACATTAGCAGGCATTGCGGCCACATTAAAATTTTGCTGGAGTTGGCTTCTAAGCACTTTTCCTCCTCTCTTAGTCAGCAGTTAAACAGCATATTTTTTTCGATCTCCGACAATAAAGAAGGCGACGCCTCTTCTCACCACTTGATTTTTGTCTGCTCCGGCCTAGATAAATGATAACGAAGCCTTGCTTGACCCAGCAGATTAATACTAGCGCGAAATTGTCGGTATTGTTTCTGTACTAGTGGGTGCAGAATCATAACAAAGCAGAGGACCAATTGAGGACACACAATATGCAAAGACACATTTATTCAAAAGGACTCATGAAAGAACGCGCGGTGGGAGGGCCCTCCATGGGCCTCGCTGTGGACCAGCTCTCTGCGTTGGCATTCATGAGTTCTTCAGTTAAGTTCTGGATGTTTCCCGTCTGCTTCGCCTGCAGGGCCAAATTCAGCTCCCTGTTCCTGAAGCCCATCCCAAGGAGCCTGTTCTGAGGTGCAAGGCATGTGGTCGTTGGTTCCCACTGTGGCAAGCCGATTCGCTGCTTTTCCTGCTGGATTCCCGAGAAGACTGTCTTGACAGTACTGTACACTGTGGCCGCAGCATTCAAAGCTCCATTCACCAGGGCTTCTGGAATCGCGTCTCCAATGCCTTCCACTTTATATGTCTTACGTGTGGAAAATGATGGCTTCGTCGCTGCCTTGGCCATATTTTCTGCTCCTTCTGTGGAGTTCGCTTCATTTCGCTTCTTCTTATGATCACAAGATGTACTCATATGGAATGTGCTTACCTCACTAGCAGTGGCTGACGAGCTCGAAGAGTCACATTCGATCAGCGAGTCCTGAAACCATACAGGAACGTTGTCATCCACTTCATAACTGTAGCCCTGAGGAGCTGCAACGGCAGGTGAGGGTATGCTCTGTAGTGGGTCATGGAAGTTATACTTCGCAGGTTTCGTGATTACTTCGTAAGAAGTTTGTACAGGACACAGCACAGTAGATTGGTCTCCTCTTGATGACGACTTTGGCTCTGGCACAGAGAACGAAGCTTTGAAATCGGCACAATACGGCATAGGCACAACCTCAAAGTCACCTGCTTTGTCCACGCTGCCCAGGTTCAGTACACGGGCAGGCTGTTCAGTGTTGTGAAAAATCGACGTGTCCAGCACAGACATGTTAGAACCATACGCTGTAACACTGCTCTCAACCTTTTCGAGTTCGGGTGACTTTTGGGGGGTAACAGTAGCAGGAGTACTGAATGTGGTTGCGATGTGCGAGACAGTTTCAGCCTTCGGACCAGTGGCGAAATCCTCAGCCTTAAGAACAGGCTCGTGGCTGATGTCATCGTCGACTCTATCAACAACCTTGAGGCTCGACATATGATCCTGCTTCGGCTCAAGGGCGAGAGCAGAGTCCGCAACTACATTGCACTGCAGGCAGTGACCGAAGCCGCCGTGAGGGCTGAACATTCGCCAGTGACTCTGGTAGCGGCCGGGCCTGTGCGGCACCGAGAACTGGACTTCCAACGTGCCTTCTTCGTTCGGTAACAGTCGAGGGGCTTTAATCTTCATGTCATTCGGCACGAGCTCCAAGTTGCCCCAGCAGTACTTGAGAAAAATGTTTTCGTCCCACACTCTGCTTCCAGAGTTGCGCACCCTCAATCGCATTGCGAAACGGGTTCCTGGTTGGACATGAATCCAGTTTGGGACTATCCTGTCGCAGATAAACTCCGAATGGTAAGAGTCGGGGCTCGGGTATTCCTCAGGGCTCGAAGCTGCACCATCCAGTGTGTAGATGATGCTGTCTCTAATTTTATATTTCTCGTGTTTCGTGAACATCTGCATTTCCATCTGTTCCTTCATCTCCCGGATGGCGGACGGACTGTTTGGAGACCGTACAGGCCAAAACGTGCTGTCATTGGAACACTCTCCAAGCACAGCCGGCTGCAAGCCAGCAGGCTTGCGGATTTTTAGCATCGCATGCGAGCTGTCGTGCACGCCGGGCATCGATTCGCACGTTTCGCACAGATCATAGTTCGAACAAACGCAGCACCGGTAGCGAACCCCTTGCGCCTGACAGTGGCAATTACTGCACGTTGGAGCGTCCGGGAATGACTCCACCGTGGCAACTGCCGTCCACATGTCGACCTTGCGCCCGTCGAGCCGCTTGAAAACATCTGCTGTAATTTCATCCTTAAGCTCCTTCTTGAGAGTTCGCAAGATTTCGACAATCCAGGCTGGCGGCATGGTACCGCCTTCACCGGCAACGGCTCCAAGCACGGCTGACGAAGTGGTGGCTGGGTCAGACGCATCCATGTTGGCCACCGACTCGGCCG
Organism: Amblyomma maculatum; assembly: GCF_055883805.1. NCBI lineage: Eukaryota > Metazoa > Arthropoda > Arachnida > Ixodida > Ixodidae > Amblyomma > Amblyomma maculatum. The sequence continues at coordinate 21,022,356 of NC_139347.1, read as the reverse complement.
ACGTGCTCTTTCCGCCAAAAAACACAAACTCTCCTGAATCGTTGCTGTGGTGGGCGCTGCACAGTGGTTGCATCGTTGCACTTGGCCGAGATGCAGCCTCTTCTGTGATATGTATTTCGAGAACGTTGCCCTTATTCGCTGCGACACGAAGTGCTTCTAGCATTTCGGACTCGGAAGAAAGCAGCACCATCTCGTCCTTATCAGCGTACGTTATGCGGACGGCGGGCGCGGTCGAGGATAATCCGCACCCTTGCAGCAGCTTGTTCTGCACTGTAGTCCAGCTGCAAGCACTCGGCAGGCTCAGCTGAAATCTCAAAGGGCGTGGCGTGAACTCGACAATGAAGCGAGTTTCAGCCATGTCCACAAAATTTCCATCATCAAAGAGTGCAGCTGATATGCGCATTTTCGTTCCTTACCGCTGGTTCCACTTTTTCTTTGCCTACGAAGTCATGAGAATGCTCTGTTTTCCACCAGGCGTCGCGACAAAAATCAACAAGATTTTAAGTTTCGGTTTCTTCTTCAAAGCATCACTTTCGTGCTTGAGGGAGAAAAAAAATCGGATGGTGCCTGCCCACGTCTTGCATCAGAACTGCAGTGTGCTTCTCCTCTACCTGTATTTTTTTTTTTTCAGACATGTTGCTGCTTTACTTGTGTCTAGATGGGAAGCTTGCTTGTTTCACAACTCAGGACGACGTTACTTTCATCGAGATCAACATTTTCTCCTATTTCTTTATTGTGTTTTCGTCAACGCTTTGACCCTATCTGACATAACTCGTTTTTCATAACTCGCCTTTATATTGTGATTTGTATTGCTAAACTTTAGTGCCTAATACAACATGTGTTCAAGTGTGGGAAAGACAGATAGGTGGGTTTATTGATTTGGAAAAAAAGAGAGATTGTCCAGAGAGATTAATATCTCCGCTGCTACCACGGGAAGAGGAGATGAAAGAAGGTAGTGATGGGTTAATGGTGTAGCCGGAATCAATACAACTTTTCTTGCAGTTTCGTCACCGCTTCATCATAATGAAGAGACGCTATTTTGAAAAGCCATTGCAATACCTTAAACTTAATATGAGCAGCTAGACCATATTGTCGTTTGAAGCCACCATACCTGGGTGCAGCCACAGGTTGGTTATTAAAGCCATTCAAAACTTCCTAATGGAATCTGAACGTCTGCCTTAACCAAAACTTTTCTTTTTCTCTTTCTTTTTTTAAATCACTGGCTACAAATCTCACACTCTTCACCTCCTGCTTGCGTTTTAATTTCTGCTTTTTATTTCGGTGTTTTGTCTCTTCGTGTCCTTCTTTCTTCCCTGCAATCATTTTATTTTTGGGCGATGTAATAACGCATCTCACCAAATCTCTCTGCACCTCAATCGTTGACCGTAGATGTAGGTATGTGCCAGTTTAGAAGACAACAACCACTACAACGATTGTCTCAAATAAGGACAAAGACGTTTCGCATGGACCTCGAGTGAACGATGACCAGCCAAGACAGCAACCGTAACCCAAGTGACCGCAAAGCTCTGAGTACCGGCCAAGGAGCGTAGTGTGACCTACACACACTGCCTGGGGTACCCGATGTACGAGCTTGGCCGATGAGAACTGGCTTGTACGTGAGAATGTGTCTCACCCATGTGGAGCGGCTTCTTTACGATTTGACGTCCACTACACCACTTCTCGCCTCGACTGGACCAGAAGTTGAGCAGTCGTCCACGTTGCGTCCGAGTTTCCCGAAGTGTCCCGCATCATCCCGGCTCGCTTAGTCGCGTCCTGCTGTCGCTGGGTGACCGTGCGACTGTCTGACTGAGTTTCGTGATCGCGGTACTTCACGGCTTTGGACAGTAATGAACTTGAGATGGCGTGAATGGCACTAGATTACAGTTATCATACTGGATGAAGCCCGTTGGTGTTTCGAACACATAAGAACGCGGCCGCCTTGCCGGACTTAGTACCTTCGCTTAGGCACGAACTGGGACGTGCGAGCTGGAGCAGTACTATTTGTAGAGGTCTGTGCTTTGCTTCAGTCGGCCGAATGGGGTATAGGTAAAGACGTAATTCAATATGGCCTGCTTCGCAACCTATACTGACACTTGATCAACTGTCTTACTCAGCGTTTACATCCAATATCGCGAATCAAATAAGGTCGTGAACCAACACACGTGAAAAAACACGCAAGCCGGTGAGGGCAACCTACTAAAGGAATTCATTATGTGTGTGTTGCAGACGTCTACGTGCTATGTACACAAAATATGAACAGGAATTCCTCAAAGTTGTAGGTCAGAGTGCTGCGCGCGATTCCAGACAAACCTTATCTGATGAGCCGCCATTTTAATGAGATCATCATATGCTATGATATTCGGACAAGGTCATTTCAGGATCAGGTATTACACCCCACTCGTGTCTGGCACTTTTGGCGGGCAACTAGTGCTTTCACGCTGAAATCAAAGGTGCTTCTTCATCGCGTGTCAGTGAGGCGCGATCTAAACTATTACGATTTCCTTTGGGCGACGGTACATTGGCAAGACTAGCCCAAGTATTAAATACAAATTCAGAAAACAAGTGACATTATTGGGAATTGAGCTGATAACCTTGCCCATCAGCATCGAAATCATAGACGCAAAGAAAAGTTCAGGCAGGTCGCAGTGGGGTATAAAAAATAATAAAAAGCCTTTTTGAGAAACTAAGATAGCAGTGCAGATCAAAGATAATGAACAAGCATAGTTCAATGCGCCGTAAATGATTTTGAGGAAGAAAGAGTTTTCCCTCATTTAAGCGTAGAAAATGCACTTTATGAAGTTGTTAGTCATTTCGACCATATCAAATGTTATTGCCGTCTTCAGAAAAGCTTAGTTTTCCTGTGTTTCTGCGTGTGTTTCCGCCTATTTTCGAGCTGATGGCTCTCAGGCACGTTAAGGTACCTTATTGAAGGGGGCTCTTCGATATTGTCTATGAAGCGTTTAAAAATTATGGAGAACACTTAAGCTCCACCTTTGAAAGAATGAAGTGATAGCGTAGGCTAATAACTCGCATATAAAGCAACGGTGTAACCAAGCCGTATAAACCTGCCTGCTTAGCTTAGGGGTAACGTGAATGAAAGGATCCTGGCAGGCTTATTCTGTAATGCACGGAGAGACCCGAGTTGACAGCTCTTTCCAAGCGTAATGTCAGGCAACCCTACGTCCATTTAGCCATGCCAGCTACCGCCTGTCAACGCCATGCTCGTGATTTTACCCTCACAATGCCAACCTCGGCCGCCGACCCCGAGTTTTCAGTGAACGGGCCCTTTAACGCTACCACGTTACAACCTTGTAACTCTGGATAAAGTAATTTTAAAATGAGCCAGACTACCCATTCTATTATATAAGTAAAGCATGCCTATGAACAACTTATTCTCCTCTGGATGGGTTGTTCAACCTTTCCAAATATTTCTTTTTTTTTTAGCAAACAAAAGCAAGAAAACGTGGCGGCATGGCTCCTGAAGGCTACTTGCTACAACTGTCAGAAAAAGCTATGGTAATTCAATGCCTTGATAGAACTAATGTGCAGCTTTCGGCCTTAGACAACAAAGCAAGAAGTAACACTCTCGTGCCGCTGTCAGAACCAACTCTTCGGGGTATCGAGCTGGGAACCCCATGGCAATATTGAAACATCGCACGAACTATAGTTTTCTCGCACACTTCTGCCGTTGAGGCTCCGTTTTAGCTGAGTGCGCGTTTTGCGGCCCAGACGTACCCAACTTTGGCGCAGGAATTATGGAGCTTACTGCTTCCTATGCAAAAGGCAGCAGATGCATTTCGCATTCGGAAGCCCCAGGGTTACTATTTCGGGGCAAGAGCGGATGCCCAAAGGGAAGGCGCGTTGTGCAATAAACTGGCGCAGTCTATGCAGAACAAGACCAAGAGACCCGCACACAGACAATCGAAAATGCGCCAAGTGGTCTTGACAGCGCCCATTTGGCGAATGCACATTCTTTTCTTCTCCGCCGCGAACACCCGCCAGCAAAATACACGGCAATGCGGCGTCGGGAACGTTCATAAGAGCGTCTGCCGTGCACGAGAGACGCCAGAAACGAATGGCGCGCTCCGTAGGCTTCAGCCCCTACTGACTGAAGCAGCCTTGATCACACCTTATGCTCCGCGTCGGTAAGCAGTTTTCAGAGAATGTTTTTTCTCCTTTCTGCACAAAATAGTGCCTCAAGCGTTCTTTGTGTGTGCTAGCTCCGCCATTTCACATTGATTAAACATTGAAAGGGCTTAACGTAGCTCCGTAAGGTGCCATCTTGAATAATATGCTTCAGTACATGCCCCTCGATGTATATTCTTGCTTACGCATCATGCCTGTGACGTTTGAAGACGCTTACGAGTTCCGCTGAGTTCCAAACATATTTTATTCATTTACATGTTGGAGGGCTTCACTCCTGAATGACACGGTCAGACTTGCGTGAGGACCGCGTACTGTTGCCACCATGCGGGTCTGTTCGCAGGCAGCCATTTACTTATTCAAACGTGCGCTCGTTCAACGCTTCATTTAGTGGTCAGGTGTCGCAATGAATAATTGCCCTAAATGTTTTAGAAAGTTCTGCCGGAACGCCTTAGGAATGCAGTAAATAAAATGACGCAGTAGCAAGAATAGGAAAGTATTACCTACACGTGTGGTGCTGCGGTTTATTTTTCCTCAAGAATTTCCACAAGAACAAACATAACGTCAAGCTTTACGCTCGGCTTTGAGCTCGCTCAATTTCATTTACGCTGATGTCACTGGAAGCAGGGGCGATAAGGAATACTGCCAGCAGTAGCCGAAACTCAGTGAAGACCTTCATTTCCTAGCTCAACTGAAATACCCTAGGTAACGTTTCTTCCTAGCGTTGATTTATTGCTATAGCATTGTGGGCAATTAATAATCTGATTGTTGTTTTCTATTTCGTGCACATTTCTTCATGTTTGGCTCACTCCCATGATTGAAATATACCGATTGCGCTACTCTGTTGCAAGAATGAAATTAAGATTTAGTTTTTGAAAAGCGAAAGCTTTACTACGCCGTTCAGTAGCTTAGTCGGCGTGTGTTTCATATGGCCTTGAACGTGCCCAGCGGCGCGCCGCCCAATGTGCTGCCCACTTCGCACGTGTGGAGTATAGAGCTGGCGGCGCTCTCTTCTTCTTCTTCTTCTGCTGCTGCTGCTGCTTCGCTTCTTCAACATCGCACACCCGCTTCTTCTTCTTCTTCTTCTTCTTCTTCTTCTTCTTCTTCTTCTTCTTCTTCTTCTTCTTCTTCTTCTTCTTCTTCTTCTTCTTCTTCTTCTTCTTCTTCTTCTTCTTCTTCTTCTTCTTCTTCTTCTTCTTCTTCTTCTCCTTCTTCTTCTTCTTCTTCTTCTTCACACACTTGGCGACCTTCATTCGTGCCGATGCACACCTCCACAAATACACAGACTTGAAACAACGCCACACAGCCTTCCGGTACCCTGCCTACCCTATCCCGCCACCGCTGCCCATCTGGCTCGCCTCCTGAGACCTTCCCCTTCAAAATGTTATCGGCACATTCGTGTTGTCTATAATTTTAAGGGCAGTTTTCTCAAGGTTATATTCCCGCTATGCAGCATTAGCAATGGCCATAAGTATCCACAGTTATCGCCTGCAGTGCCAGTTCTGAACGATTTTGCTGAACGGTTAATAACTACGCATAACCACACCTGTCAAAATGCCCTAAGCATCTTCCTGTCGAATAGACCCGGCTGTAGTGTCCTTGAGGTTTGCCGACATCTATGGAGAAATCGCATGCTTTCGCTTTGTTTACTCAGGTTCTCCTGTGTTAAAGCTTCACTTAATTTCTTTTGTTCTGATTATAGTTCTTGCAACTATCAAGCTGTGTAAGGACAGGTTTTTTGTTTTTTCAACAATGCCCCCACCAGTGGTTGCTGGCAAATGAACAGTTTCCTTTCTTAAAAAAAAAAATAGAGAATTTCGCTTAATTTAACATTGCCTGAAATTTACAGCCATTAGCATTTCATTACACAAAACCAACAAAAAATATGTGCAATGGTGCGAAAAATTCAATCTCATGCGCTGACACAAAATTTTGTCTTTTTTGTCGAAGGCTCACTTTCTCAGGTGATCATTCTTTATTTTTTATTACAGGAGCATTACTTAATTTGGAATCGATAAGGCAAATTACGATTAACAATGAGCAAACTCTGATTGTGACAAATTTGGGGCAATTAATTTTAAGCCTAATTGTGCAGTTGTGTTGTCATAATTCTAGCAATGTAATATATGCCGATAAATTATTCATAGATACGTAACACCTGTTTGAGTTTTATGAACCAAGCCTTTAATTCCAGCAAAACCTTTGTGAAGCTAAACAATTTGAAATAGAACTAAATAATATTAAACAAGACTCCTGAACGACTTGCTAAATAATGCTTCGGCAGATGTTCCGTGATTAGCAGATTTTATTTAATTGCAACGTTTCAGTGCAACGCTACAATACACAGAGAATATTAGTAGTTCTTGCAATGTTGGAAATATTTCGTCCTCAGCCGGACTAGGGCGTCTAGCATAAGAACTAAATGAATCCACCATCAGTTGCGTGGTTTTCTAATTCTATGATGCCAAGGATATTTTTAATACACTAATTTCCAGCGTATCTCCTGCTTTCCCATGTCTTCTCCAGGTGTCGATTGTAACATTTACTAACAATAATGCCTCTGAAGTGCTGAAATTATTCAGTTGTCATACTTATAACCACTTTTGTAAGATTACCCGACCTTTTGTTTATTTAAAACCTTCTGTTACCATTACAAAAAAAAAAATTTTTTTGACCCATTCACATTAGGTAAAATGATGTGTTCACCCGATGAAATAGGCCGTGACCACAAGTACTAATACTGCCCTTTTAGAACTCCAGTCGAAAGTTGTGGTGGTTGAAAACTTATAAGGAGGTTGGAGAGCAGAGAAATTCTTGACCCTTCACATCGATGAGTTCTGATGCCTTAGATCCTTCAATGCTCTGGCCAATCCTTCAATGACGAACAATACGTCAAACATTGCACGACTATTAATTCGGGAGCTACAACCGATAGCCAACTCGGCGTTATTTTCAAATTCACTCTAACTTTAAAACTTACAGCTTGTTTGCAGCACTTGCTTTTTTATCTTAACAGCCGCTGTGTTTCTACAGTTAAGTATATCTTGCTTGTTTTTTATAGGCCATGAGCCAGCAGTGCAGTTGACAACGGATATCTTCGCCTGCAATTTCATCCACTGGATGCGCTCTAGAATTTTAACTGCTCTTCAACTCCTTCAATATTTCAGTAGAGCAAGATACACCCTGTAGGGGGTACAGCGGTTTCCACAAGCGATCGTTGCTTTTTTCTTGGGTGTTTCTGTTGTTCTCTTCTGCTTGAGCCTAAGTGAAGATCAGGTTCAACCATTTATGTCTACATTTTGGAATTTCGCTCTTATTTCAGCTACGTTTCGAGATTATTGTAAGGAATTAGTGCAGCTTGAATAAACAATTTATTCGCAATTTGGAAGCTAAGGCAGATGTGCACTTTGTTTTGTTCTAAATTTAATATTAAGGGGGGGGGGGGGGGGGGGTTATATACTGAAGTAAATCGGCAGACGACTTATTCTTTCTCTGTGGCAAGCCTGTACCTACCCAACTTGCTGAAGTGTGTCATGTGGTTTGACAAAAATAATTCAAAGGAGAGGAAAATATAATTTACCTAGCTTCACTCATAATTGTAAAGCTGGCTTCGCCTTTGACTTACAATTGGCCAGGCAAAGCACGCTTTACAAGACAAACTTTTTGATTATGTTGCAACTTAAGGAGGAAGTCAAACATTTATTTCATCCGACTCTCCAGCCGGTGTGAGGTCAATACGCGCTAAGTGGCGGAGAGCCCTTGGGCGTCGGCGATAATGAGGGTTCGCTTCACTGCCCGGAGGCGTGTCTACGGAATGGATATGAGGAGCGCCTCTCACCGCCCGGAAGTTCGGAGCTCCAATAAGTCCGGGGGCGGAGGGGAATCCAGATATCTCCAAATTACGTGATTTAAGCTGTCAGGTGCCTGGCCCCTAGCGCATTTTGGAAAATAATGGCCAAGGTGCATAAGACAAAAAGTGGGGCGAGAATGAACTGAGTGCGTTTAAAAGCTGTACCAGTTTGTTTCCTAAATTTTAGGTATTTATGGACTGGGGGTTAGAGCTGTGGCTTCAGCCGGTAGTGTAGAGTGATCCCATGGTATGAAACAAATCAACTCGATGCATACACCATTATCACGTGAATGACTTTAAGCTGCAGAGGATTCAAAATTGGAAACTAGGTTAGAGTGACCCAGAGCCAGGCTCACGAACTGTCTGACATAACTGAGGGCGATTTCATTGTTTGGGTTGGAGGAGTGCGCCGAAACACATAACGAATATGAGGTGGAGGGGTGTAGTGATTGTGCTGAGAATGGAGAGAGCTACAAGACCATTAATACTGTCTGTTAGTTTAGCGGTTCAAATTCATTGCCTCCACATGCTGATACAAGCTTCACTCCGCTGTTCTAACCCGCTGACGCAGACATTTTGCAAACTTCCCAATATTCTATCATGATCACTCGATGATCAGGCTCAATAACGGTTTATGCCATCGGTTTATCGGGGGTTCCAAGCATGCGGCAAGTAAGAAAGCTGTAAAATCTGAACTGCACAAGAAATATTTAACAAAACAGGAAAGGGTGGTATGCACACCCTTTCCTGGTTTGTTAAATATTTCTTGTACAGTTCAGATTTTACATGCACATCCTTTCTAAAATCAAGACGAAGATCCGTCGTCATATGCAATATCGCTTGAACGCAGGGACCACAGCATCGTTCACTTATAGACTTCATTACATCATCATCATCATCATCATCAGCCTGATTATACCCACTGCAGGGCGAAGGCCTCTCCCATATTTCTCCACTTAACCCGGTTCTGTGCTAGCTGCACCCACTTGACCCCTGCGAACTTCTTAATCTCATCCGCCCACCTAACTTTCTGCCACCCCCTGCTACGCTTTCCTTCCCTTGGAATCCAGTTTGTTACCCTCAGCGACCATCGGTTATCCTCTCTTCGCACTACATGTCCTGCCCATGTCCATTTCTTCTTCTTAATTTCTACTAGCATGTCGGTAACTTGAGTTATTTATCTGACCCACTCTGCACGCTTTCTATCTCTTAATGTTACCCCTACCATTTTTCGTTCCATAGCCCTCTGGGTTGTCCTCAACTTAAGTAGAACTCTCTTGGTTAGCCTCCACGTTTCAGCCCCATAGGTGAGTACATTACATCAGCCAACCTTTTTAATTAATTTGACCATACCCTTCCTCATAACATTCCTTTTATGCCCCGAGGCAATAAGCATCGCAAAAAAATTATCAAAAAAAAGAACAAGCCATGACAACAAGTCTCTCAGTCACAACCATTACCTCCGATCGATCCTATTTGTAGACCGTTGTTGCCCTCTGTCGGCAGTTCAGGGAACGTGCGCTTCGGCCGGACTAGTGTGACTCTAGGATTAGTCGCGCACTGCTGCCTTCTATCGGGTCTTGCGAGAGTTCTTCAAACCTACCTCTCCGCACTGTGAAGAGAGGGCAACACTTGGGCGCCTAATTTCTGGGGTAATTCCAATTTACAATGAAGTATCCACGCTAGCCCGAGGTTTTACTTACCGGGTTACCAGTGGTGTTTTGTGTGAGGAGCCCCTACAGTTCGATGAAGCTTCCCTTTAAAGGGGTAGTAATACTGCGAATGATTCAAATCTTTGTTGTTTATCGACAGCCGCCGCAATGCGACCTTATCACTGTGATTCTGGCGCTCGGATCGGTTCTGTTCGTTGTCGCGAGATGCTGCCTTATCATTTTCTTTACCGTGCAGATACATCTAAATGTATTGAGAAGATTCCGGCCACTCGTGTGAATTTCTGCAATGTTCCCAGTTGTGCCAGTCACGGTCTGCGGCTTTATCTGGATGTTTCTTCGCCGCCTTTAAATTCAACATTGGCGCGTGTGACGAGCATTATTTGTTCGACGACCGCAGAGTACGATTGTTGCTATCACCACAGCCGTTTGCTTAGTTCTTTTGAAGGCGCAAGTCAGCCCAATAAAGAGTTCATTCAAGTGAAGTTCAAGCCTCCTGATTTGTTACCAACGGCGTTGTCGACACTGCGTGACAGTATTGCCTCTCGGTAAAGAAATTTCCTATATAGCACAGTTCTGGAATAATACAACGGCCACCCGTAGTATGTGTTTTTAAATTCTTCGTGGTTTCGAAAATACAGCTTGTGTCGACGCGTGGCACAGGAAAACAAGAAATTCGAAAGTACTCTGACAGATACCAAAGCCAATGTGCTATTATTTGCAAATAAGTTCTCTGGTGATGGAGGTATACTCAGGCATAAAGTTTAAAACCCACAATAGTCTAACGCGTAAATCTAATTAACTGTTCGCAATAAAAGACAAACGACAGTTTCCGGAAATTATCGCAGAAACATCATTTGGCAGCCGGGATTGTATAGACTGCAGTGCTGAGACGTAAATAATTCAAAGAAAGTCGCAGTATCCGGTTTCTAGAAGAAATGAAATTTTCAAAAAGTAGAATTGTGTCAATATGGAAGAATGGCATTTTACATGCGCCTGCTCTTATGCACTCGCCTTGCACATCAAATAGGGGCCACAGAATCAAAATAATGATTCTTTATTTGTCGACACATTGTTGGAGCCCTGTGCGTAGTTTCTGTCGCGGCAGTGGCCTGTTACAGACCGCAAAGGCCATAATGAGAAGCGATGAAGCCTCGAAGCTCAAGCAACTACAAAATTACGTCTGGGAGATATCTGAATTATTCTGTATTTTAACACGTAGAGTCAAGGTATATAAGTAACGCTGACAAGGCATTATAATCTAAATGCAGTCGAATACTTTAAAGAATGAAGCATCAAAATGCGGCATGGGCACCTTCGTGGCTAAGTATCAAAGCGAATCTGACCCCGGCTTAGTAACCCTGAAGACAAAGGATTGAACTTGAAAAAATAAGTGGCATGCATAACCAGCGTACTTCATTTCCGCTTCCTAACAATACAGCATGGTGCCTAATCCGTGTCATTATTCTGACCATCTGACCATCAATCAAGTTTAGAGAAGGTGCTGTCACAATACAATACACACTTAGTTTTCAGAGTATTAGCACGCACTGCAGCATTTTGCTTTACAGGCTGTACCTCTATTTTTATGTGTGTTACCTTCCATCCAAGAACTTCAACTGAAGCACTACGGCTTCCAGAAAGGTCAGTAAATGTTGGCTCGATGTGAGGGACCGTCTGAACATTCAACGATTTGTGACACGTAAAATCGATGTGGTTCGATATGCTGCATTTCCCCCTTACCATTTTTGCTAGTTTTCGTCAAAAATATATATCTCTCGAAAAAGTATACTGTCACGGCTCGCAAAAGCTTTTTTTTTTTTCATTTCTAAGCAAGGTTAGTTGAAAAAAGTATAGAGCGCCTTTTTTGCCAATGAGAGCCAAAAATAGAGATACAACCACAGCTTACGCTAAGCAAGCCCACTTTTGTTGTGCGGTTGCGTTTGAGCTCTAGCTAAACGTGTGTCTTTCTGCCACTCCCCAACCGATTTTCAAATTGCCACACCAGGGTCTGAAACCTAGATAATCTGCTACGATAATTTTGTAAGTTACCTCGATTTATTTTTTACTATTTTACATTTCTAATCAGAAGAAACGTCTAGTGAAAAACCTGCAATCTCAAAGAAACGACTTTCGCTCGCATTCATGACAACTTTGGTTCACTTAGCACATTTCCTGCTGGCGGGTGGCAAGCGTTCTTTGGAACGTTCATTCAATACTTCTCTCAGGCAATACGGTGCGTAAGAAACGCTTTGCTCTAATGGTTCCTGCCTTTGTGTGCTCTCGTACGGTTCCCCGTGCTCATTTCATTGTGTCAGCAACAACATTTTGCCAAACTTCGTTCTAGTCACTGTACCGACGACCGAAACGGCTTTAAAAACTTTTCTCTTTAAGAGAGCGTTAGACGCGAACAATAAATACATATTGTCATAGGCAGTGATTCAGGCATTGCCTGCTCAATAACTGTAAGCAAACAAAAAGCCGATGTATGTGGGTGCTTCCGCCACGTCGAAAGTAAAAATTGTTTACAGCCAGCTCAGAGGGTCACCATGGCAACTTTGAGACGCTGATACCAAATGTGGGGTTCGTTTCTGGCTCAGTTATCACCTGCGCCTCTTGACAGAACGAGAGCCAAAGATGTGAGTACACGCGACATATACTATTGGAAAACTAACTTAGAAGTCGTTTTTTGACTTTCAAACTCGGAACATCGAACGCGGTGCCTATAAGCTTTCCTCTAACTGTGGGTATATAAAAAGATTTTTATCGAAGTCAAGATATTTTTACTGCTACAATGGATGAAACAAAGATCAGGAATTCTGACCTATTATGGAACACGGATGTAATAACTAGAAAAGGGTAATTTAAAATTTAACTACCCCATTAGACCTACAGTTTATTAATAGATAGGGAAGGGTGCAACGTGTGCATCATTTTTTTTTATATATTCTCCTCCATCTTTATTACGCTTGTTTCATCCAACCACAACCTTGCATATTTCTTCCATGAGGGAAGTTTTCGGATGACCGTGAAGCCACTTTTGCGCAACTTCCCGTAGGCCTTGATCTCTGGAAAATTTACAGCCTTACAAGGCATCCTCGAGTGGCACAAACAGAAGAAAATAAGAGGTAACGATATGGGCTCTGGCCATGGTGTTTGAGTACATTAAATCTTTTAAATGAATCCCAGCCCTATTCACATACCCTCTGAGCAGATAAACCGAATCACTGCTCGTTGTTTCCCCTAGGTGAAAACTGCTAACGCAGGCACATTTACACACCTCAAAAGTTTTATTGTTTAGCCCATGGCTTAAGTCAGCTTGGACACCCTGTATACCGTCGAAGCACTTGGTATTTGTTGAGGGTCCAGCTGCCCCTATATTCAATAACAAAATTTTTCTCTAAGCACCCCTGGTAAGTCTCATTTTCATCCCCTTCTAAAACCCAATCTGGCAAAACCTAGCAAGCCTTGCCAAGGTGATTCAGTGATTAAGACGCGCAGCTACTGATCCTCAGCACCCTGATTCAAATTCGATCGCCGCTGGCTGCGTTTCGATGGAGGCGAAACGGAAAGCCGTCATTGAGCTGGGCGATGTCAGTCATCGTTAAGATCGCCAGGAGATCAAAATTACTGCGCAGCACTCAACTACGCCACCTTTTCCTCTAGTTCCACTTTCGCACCCACATTTCTTCCTTCCCTTACAGCGCGGTTCAGGTGCCCGCGGAGTAGTGCGACAGATACTGCGCCTTTCTTTTCCAGTCCTTTCCTATACAACAATTTAGGTACATTAAATTTATAAAACATAGTATAATAAATAACTTAAGCTTTATTTTCACGTTTTCAACGTTCTGTGGTGACATGATTGACGGTGTGCTCCATTACCAGGAGGTTTTATATAGTTTAACGTCTCAAAGCGACCCAGACTATGACGCCGTAGTTGTAGGCTCTGGAAAATTTCGGCCACGTGAGGTTCTCTGACATCCCACAGCACACGGGCGCCTTACTTTTCACCTCCACCGAAAAGCGGCTGTTGCGGCTTGAATTAATAACAAAGCGTTTCTCTCTTAGCTACAGCCAGCGACAAAAGCATTCACCAGGCACTGAAGGTTTTCTTGAAAGAAACATAGACTCTCCAGACCCAGCTTTGTAAATGGACTTACTCAGGTTATTTCTCCGTAACAATTAATTATGATAAAAGTAACCTCCTCTCTCTCTTTATCTCTCTCTCCCTCTTTAACATAAAATGTCATGAGTAGTCTGTTGCAATGCCTTTGCTCAGATATTTTCTCGCATTTTTTTTTTCTCTTCACCTCTGTTTCAACTTTTCCTCTTCCTAGGACTATCGGAAGATTGCGTGATTTTGTCGCCGTATCCGGAGTACCGGGCTGCGACGTGCTGTGCGGACGCCGGGGAGGCAGCTTCCGGAAGACAGTGTGGGCGATAGTCCTCGTGACGCTCTTTTCGCTCACTCTTCATGAGTGCATACAGGTATATGGCTGCAAGGTTATGGTAGAAAACTCACCGCATACATTTACACCATGGCTGAACAAAGTTTTATTGCGTGGAGGTTGCCAGCTAAGCGATTGTGGCCATAATTATTGATGCCGTAGTGGTAAGCTTGGCGCCAGCGGCAGCGTCCGGCCAGGCCGATAGCCACGAATGTACTGAGGCGCTCAGGCCCGACATTGGCTGCGTATTGCCACATTTCTTAAAGACGTGAATAACGTCGATTACACCCAGATTGTCGGTGAGTATAGGTTTGCGAGTTCTTTTCACCACGGCAGCAGCAATGCCATCCGGGGTATAAAAACAGAGGAATGAATCGCGTACCATCCAGAGCACTACCCACCTTCCACCTCCACCCTTCTGAAGATTCCCACTCACCTGAAGCCCTCTTACGAGCAGAACAAAAACGAAAGGGATGAACTCGCATTAACTGATGCGATATGAAGGCAACCATTAAAATTTTGCCGTTCGACTCCACGCATTCAAAAACCTTCAAACGGGCGATAGCTTCGCTCTGCTTATGCTAGTCTCAGTAAGTCATATTAACATATGGCTAGCGCTAGCTTTGATAGACACATTACGAAACTAAAGTCTGCAGATTTTATAACTTCTTTACTGTCTGCAAGTTTCTGAAACACTGGTGCAAAAACTGAAAGCCGGACGAAAAGCACAGAGGATGAAGGATGATTCTGCACAAAACGTCAAACCTCTCGGGGCTATACACACATCATTTATACTATGATCTGATGAAGGTAGCCGCAAAATACAAGGTGCCAGTCATATTTTCCGAGCCTTGCAAGCTTGGCAGTTGAGTCAGAGAATCTCGGAATAAATGAAAGAAATCTCTCCGTGAAAAAAGAAGCATAGACTGCCATATGTCGCATGCAATGAGGTCCATAGAATCTCTCTCACTCGCGGGAAGGTATACATCGGCCAAACAGGCCGACTTATTAATGAAAGCTTTCAGGAGCACAAAAAGTCGCTATGATCTGGCACCTTGCCTTACACTGTAGGAAATGCAATGGTGGAAATTGTCGAGCACTTTTGTACCATACAGCCATTTTGAAGAAATGCAAACATGCGATCGCCTGACAACATGTTGAATCTTGCCATATTGAAAAAACTGGGCCCGAGTCCGTGAGCTCAGTCTCACTTATGCTGCACAACAATGAATACGACTTTTTTGATAGGCATGGAATATTGTAGCACGTCGCAAAAAGAAGGTCACGAGTTTTCTCGTAATAAATTATTGTTGGAAGTGTAGCGACGTCCTGTACTTCTCTCCTCTCTCTGTGTGTCCTCCTTTAGTGCTACAATTATCCTGTTTATCAACATAAACTGCATCCTATGTCAGCTTCGCCGCGCCAGTTCGTATTATCATCCGTCGAAGTTTTTATGCTGAAAACCGTACCGCATAAAAAATTAATATATTCATCCGGATTAATACTAATCTATTTGTGATGCACTCGGAAAACAATCCCACCAGACTATTCCCTACTGTGGGGCCTAGGAGTGGTTTGTGAGACGCAGAGAATTCAATGGTTTGCCATTGTTGCGCCGATTTTTTCTCTGCCCTGCAGCCACCTGTTTGTGTGTAAAACTGACATTTCGCAGCTCCCCGGGGTGGAGCAGCGAGGATAGCTGCATCGTTTCGATATGTATGCCGTACAAGTTCGTCTTCTTACAGGTCTTTCTGGAGTACGGGCGGTTTCCAGTAGCGATAGACTACAGCTACGAGGAAGAAACAGAGATGCATTTCCCTGGCGTTACAGTATGCAACGTGAACCCGATGAAGAGGTCTGTGCTCTGCCGGGCCCGTTTCTCCGCTTCATACGACATGCCGAAGCAGCTCCGAGAGAGGCTGTGCGCCGAAAATCCTGTCTTTTACGAGGTAGGAAAATATGACCAAATTTAGCTATTTACACCAAAGATGAGATTATAAAGTGCATAATACACTCAACCAGTAAAGACAAACTTTCAGTCCGATCGTGTCGGCAGAGCAATAAATATAATTAGCATGCGTAACAGACGAATTAATTTCAGATTTACTGAAGGGAATCTTTAAAACTCCCCAGGGAAGAGGCAGCCTTTTCGTAAGAAAGCAGTGCCATCATATTTAATACTTTCTCTTTATGTTCGCCAAATTAATTACTTCGAACAATGTCCATTTTCATGAGGCGTATTTATAGATAAACTGTATATACATTTAGACTTCCCGTCTGCAGTGATAACTTGGTTATTTTCTTTCTTGTAAACGGAGGCAACCTCATTCTGTTGTCAAAACAGAAATAAGCGGAGACAGGAAGTTTTTGAGCTTTCCCTTCAAAAGTAATAAAATTAATGGTAATTATCTCTAATATATGATGTTCTACTGTACTTGCTATTTAAGAATGTTGAAAAATGTTGCTTTGGAGTTTGAAAGTTTTGAAAATTTTCTCCAAATCTTGAGCATAAGCTTTAGAGACCGGTCCCAAGCGATCATTGAGTATAAAATTTCATAGAACAAGTTAAACAGCTAAGCTGGGACCAACGCTGATTCCAACTGACAGTCGCAAAAAATGTAAGCGATGCAACACTGCGCAATGTTAAAACATGGATAAACAAGAGACGGGACACCACAGCGCTGTGGTGCCCCGCATTTTTTTTTTCGCCCCTGCCCTTAAGTTGCACTGCATTTCATTTTTATCTGTCATGAACTAGCAACTAGCCCAAACAACTAGCAACTAGCCTTCAAGGCGCGCGAATACAGCCTGGGAAAACTAGGCATTCCTAACTTTCACATTAACAATAACAAAACGTCATTGCTTACATTTCCCATTTTCTTTTTTTTTTTTTTTTTGTAACAAGTGTGTCCTTTGTGTTCTCAAGATTAAATTACTATTACTAAAAACAGCCATTTACCTAAGAGCGCTTGTCCGCAGCCTAACCCTGAGGACAAGAGTCTGCAAGAGAGTATGATCACCTGGATGGCACAGTTAAACAGCGTGAGACACGATCAAATTGATGCGCTCTCTACCAGTTTTGATGACATGATCGTGAGTTGTTCATACGGAAACCAGAACTGCAGCAGTCACAGGTAAGAAGAACGATTTTGGCTTGTCTCCGTGGCTGACACTGCTTATGTTATGTTTGCTTTTTATGTATAAGCTCCCCCACCGTAATGCCGCTTGGCACTGTGGGTAACTGAATAAACAAATAAACAATAAACTGGAAGCATTGCGACTTTAGACACCTCTCTGAATAAGCATGGGCTTGTCTGTGCTTGCCCGCGTCTCGGACTGAAGCAGGTGCCCCTCGACTTTTTCTTACCCTGGAGAACGACTGCAAGTAGTCCGAAAGAAGTACTTTCTTTCTGGATTTTTATTTCATTACTGATGAGGCCGCGATCCTTCTTCAATGCAACCAGAACAAACACTCATTTTAAATTGTTCACGATGTGCGGATGTTCTTTAAAAACAAATATTTCGCCGAAGCCGCGTAAGAAAACTGTCCAAAGTTCTTGCGGGCATGATTGTAAGCGCACAGGCCATCCAATGCTGTCAGCACTGAGGGTCTAGGCCATAATGCAACGCTGTGATGATTTTTTCCGAGTTAAATTGTCCCAAGAACTTTTGTAGCCAGCTATAAATTAAAGGAGAACCCTCCCTCAAAACGCTTAGTGCCCATGTTGTTTGCTTCTGGGCTAAGAGTTACAAATCATTTGAATTGGCGAGTAATTCTGGCGATTTCCCTCTCCGAAGACAAGAAAATTTCACTTAGCACAGAAATACGATACCTTGGACGATAAGCTTATTCATAAAGCCAGTACTTTTTACAAATATCCACCCCCACTGAAAACTAAGAAATACGCAGGCTGCCCAACGTTTGTCGTCACTGTTCGTTTTATTTTGTGAATCGGCGCGCAGGTTCTTCAGCACAATTTTCATGAACCGGTACGGAAACTGCCTCTGCTTCCACTGCAAGTCCAGCAGAGACGATGAGGAGTTTTACGTCTACGAGAGCACGTCGAGCCCCGACAATGGTGAGCAAGGCGTTCAGTAATGCGTCTTCAGACTTGGTCGCTTAGCGTTATCTGAGTATCAACTGTTTCTAGTTTCTGGAGCTCGCGTTAATGGCGCAGCAAATGTAGAACCAAAATGTCTAGCTTTCCTTTTTGCCCAACTATTCACTCTAACCCTTATTTCGCAACTATATTACGAGAACTGAAAACTGTCTATATAACTGTGTAGTCAATTAATAAACGAAGTGTTTTCCTTCAATATTTCATGACAAAAAAAAAATAGTTTCTTGCGTTGTAGTCTTCCTGCAAAAACGAGGGTCAAACGGTGCCGTTAAGATCAAGCACCCAGAATCCGATTAACGTATTCAACGAAAGATTGCCAGATGTAGCGGACATTCGAGCCCTTTCTAGAAAGACATATCAGGATGCGCGGGTGTTTCTTATTAAATGAGACGCATTTTTGATCTTTTGGGAAGGAAGGTGTTCCATAAGTTTAGATTAGGTAAGTGCCAGCTTTATCAAATATTTACAGGACTACGTCGCTGCTGCAAAACAGTTTTTATCAGCCATTAGAGAAAGAAGTTGAGAATGAGCCCATTACTTTTAGCCAAAAAATTACAGCCGTTTCAGCATAGCTAATCAAATGTAAAGTATGTGCGCTATCATATTCCACACGAATGGTTCGCTACTCAGGCGTTTTATATGCGCAACAATTATTGTAATATTGTTGTTTGCTAGTAGACGATGTTTCCTCTCTTCCGCGGTCCCGTTAGTCTGAGCAATTCTCGCGGTCGTTGTCGGCTCGAAGACCTCGTTCTTCTGTTCGGGCACCTCAATGGCGCGAGCATCTCTTATGACCTCGGTGTCGGCTAAAAGGAGGCTTTGCAACTACGAGCAGCCGGCACTCTCTGATTAACCATATCTATGTGTCGTGTAGCTCTCTGATTGGCCCCACATGTTTGGCGATGACATGCAATGCACAGCGTGAGAGAGTGGAGGTTAAGCAAGCGGAATGTTCGACTTCAGCCTGTGAGTGCTTTGTTGAACGGCAACGAAGAAAAGCGGCGTAGTTCTCTAAAGCAGCAGCCAGCGAAATGACTTGTTCGCGCCAGCGCGGCATCGAAACCTTGATGTGGCAGCATTTATTTTCTTTCACGGTCACGGTGATAATCGCACAGACAACGGCTAAAAAGCGAAGTGGAAGTTATACAATGGTTGGCGCACTAAAAATACTTGCAGGAGTCTTTGCGTTCTTATGAACGCAGTAAAAGAGTCAGAACGCAGAGTCAGAGTAGAAGACCCATCCCTATGTTCAATGTTTCATCTTTCTAAACGCAGAATTAAAAGAGACATAAAAAAGCAATTGATATTCTCGGAAGTGGAATAATTGCTCTAGTCTGGTTTTGTATTTGGCAAATGCAAATTTTTATCATGTTATGTTACTGTAGAAATTTTTTTCCCCGTGTTTTTTGTGCCATACTCTGTTGTTTCTTTTTGAGTGTATAGTGGTACACTGTTTTCTTTATTTAGGTTTTACTCCAGTATGTTTAATTACCACGTTTGCTGTAATGCTTTGTTATCGTTTGTTTTCCGTGTTGCGCGCTGCTGTGAACTGTATGGGGAACTGTGACCCCGTCAGGCCCAACCGCCTTTTGTCGCAGTTCCTTCTTTCATTTTCTGAAAGAGAAATAAAGAAAGAAATATAAAATATGAAATATTTGCTTTGCATAACAACGCAGTTCCAATGCAAAAAAAAAATAGTAAGAAAGGCGCTTGGACTAAACTCGGCAAGATGAAGCACAATCTATTCTCTGCCCAGTTATTGCGTCCTTAAATGTTTTCTGTGCTGCCATCATCTTCACTATATTTACATCTCTCGCTAGTAGTTTGCGAAGCGCAGGTACGCCGAGAAAACTGAATTCCTTTGCATCAAACCAAATTCCTCGAACCCTGCCTGTAGATTCTGGGACTCGCACACTCAAAGTTCAGTTTCTTGCTGTACGCCCTCAAAAGACCAACATTTCTATGAATTTTTAACACGATAACGTTAAGGGCACCGCTCAGCAGAAAACCTGGCGTCGGCGTTGTCGACGTAAAAATCACGACCGTGTCTCTGTCACGTGGTACTTGGCAAATAACATGGCCAAGCTCTGATTGGTGGATGGATTGTGTGGCGCAACAACGCCACATGCGGTCAAAACGTTGGGAAGAGCTGCCAACTCGGGATTCTCATTTGAGGTTGGGAGGGTGGAAGCTTAATAAACCTTCTAGGGCTTTTGAATGTCGAGGAAAGCACGCTACTAGTACTAGGCAATGTATGCGGGGACCTTCCCATGGCTTAGTTGGAGCGGGGCATTATACCAACGTCGTAGGGTCGCTTACGACCGATAGCCGGATAACTTAGTAGCTTAGTATCGTATGCTAACAAGAATGTGCGGCATATTAGGAGCGCAAGTTAAGGGTTCCGTAATCAAGTGAGCACAAACTACAGTGCGCGACCCAATAATCGCAAGGGAGCCGTGTCCTGGTGTTAAAGGAGGACCTTTTTTTTTTTTTTCGCCGTACTGTGTCCCGAAAAGTATTTACGGCAGGTGTAGAAACTTACCAGCTTAACTGGGGGCGTTCATCGCCACTTTTTCTCTGAAATATAGGCTAGTGTGTGGAAAGTGGCTATACCTCACCAATCTATAGTGAAGCTATAACATCCTACAGTAAAGCTGTCATCTTTACTTTAACAGAGTGGTTAGCAGCATAGACTCGAAGCATGAAATGGGAGCAAGTGTAACTAATACGCAATCAAAAAATGCCTAGATACCATGGAGTTGGAGTTGGCACCCTTTTGACCGTGGTTATGAAAACATATGGGGCACGGTCGAACTCCGCCTTTAAAGGTATGAGGAGATAGCTTAGGCTACCAGCCCACGTATACAGCCTTGCTCTACCCAAGCCGTATCAATGTGCCTTCGTGGCCTAGGGGTAACGCGAAGTCAAGGGTCGTGGCCAGCTTATTCTGATATCACCTTCCAATCTGAAAGAAGAGGCCCGAGTTGGAAGCTCCTGCCAAACGTAAAGCCATGTTAATGTAACGTAACGCTGCCATGTCAGCTGCCAGCTGCCAGCGCCATGGTCACGATTTTTCTCTCACAATGCTAACGCCTGCCGCTGACGCCGCATTTTTGGTGAACAGCATTAATGGTTTCCGGCAGTGGCTCCCTGGCGTACGTGCAATTGACTACTCACTTAAGCATTATTTTGTGCCTCTGTTATCTGACACATGAGCGTTAGATACGGCATTGAACTACCACTTTTTGTGAAAAACAACCTTACATTGACACAAGTACGGCTTTAAACCATATGAGCGTTCTTCTTGCAAGTAGCGTGTCTCACTAGGAATCCATGTATTCCGGAGTGTGAAATTCTCATGTGAAAGAAGTAGCCCGAGTTACCAGCTCCTGTCATGTTGCGTGATCTCGTGAAGTCACACAATCCATCCCTGGCCTTGTCAAACACTTACTATCGCGTTGTTGTTGCGACTGTAGGAAGAAGGAAAAGAAAATGCACGGGCCTGCTACTGGCTCTGTAGCTGAGCCACCTCCGCTGCCTCGGGTGGACAGAAAAGGAAATAGAGAAGAAAGAGAAAGAAGAGGGAGAGAAAGGCGCGCGTCGCAACAGCCGTCGTCCACCACCGAAGCGGTGGCGGGTGCAATGACGGCTTACAACAGATAAACATTTGGTGGTGGGCTAGCACCTGACCTGTGCTTGCGGTTTTTCGCTCACAGTGCCGACAATGCTGACGAAACCTAATTTTCTGTAGAAAGGGGCTTTAAAGCTATGGCGTTAGAATGCTTGTTAAAACTGAGAGTGCGCTGTGTATAGATTCAGTGCAGACAAGGCTACATTATCCGCTTCTCTTGTGCAGGCCTGGTGCTGGTGCTGGACGTACAAGCCAGTGAGTACTTGCCGACGTCTGCCGAGATGGGCTTCTTCATCATGGTCCATGGTCATGAGTACCAGGCCGATCCCTGTGACGACGGAGACTTCGTCGAGCCAGGCTATGCCACGTATATTGGAATACACCTGGTGGGTCGGTGGTGCAAAGAAATGATACTCAAGGAGCGAGCTTTGTTGGTTGTCATCTCGTTTTGTCGTAGTGCTAGGTGCCTACGGAAGATTCTTTAGAAGAATGGCGTTGACGTCACTGTCATGTGCCCTAGACTAGAACTTTCGAGTTTGTTGTCCAAATGAGCCCAGGCAAAAAAAAAAAAAAAAAGAACATGATGTCTGATTGTATTCAGCGCTCTTGAGAAAGTAGGGTCGGTTTTCGTACAGGCCACAGAGCATGTGCTCAAGCACTTGTGGGGGATTGAGGTTAGTGAGATATAGTTAGCGCGGCTACTATATGAACCTAATATCAACTCACTTGAATATAGTAGCGGTGGCGCGAATGCTACTGAGTAGAATAGATAGTAAAGCCCCCCCTCCTCCCCCTCACTCTGTATTTTTTCTTTGCTGGCTACTTTTTTTCGTATCGCAATTAGGTGCTTCAACACGTTGAAGATAGCACTTTTTTTTTCTCGATAAACCTTTCTATTGTAGTGTGCCACATTTCGCAAAAGTGCACACTGTGTACCTAACAGAGCCAGAATTTACAATTACAAAAAATAATATCTTGCGTATACTTTCAGTCTTCGTGAACCCACGTGTCTTCATTTTTTTTTTTTTCAGACTAAACGCATGGGCCTTCCAGAACCGTACGAACACCCATGCCGGAGCGAATGGCCACCGCGTCTCGAAAGCTTCGTTGCGAACGGAACTACATACACGAAAGAGGTAAACCGCTCCATTCTACGCATGCCGTTTTCTTGTTTAATGTCACGCAGTTTGTCCTTGAGCGGAATAGTTCGAGAATGGCAAAGACTTATTAGGAAAGCCCACATAATCATCTCTGTGATGCGTTAAATGACTGCTGACCAGTCGTTTTCTACAAGTGGGAAATATTCGTCTCTCATGGTATATACAGTGAGTGAGTGAGTGAGTGAGTGAGTGAGTGAGTGAGTGAGTGAGTGAGTGAGTGAGTGAGTGAGTGAGTGAGTGAGTGAGTGAGTGAGTGAGTGAGTGAGTGAGTGAGTGAGTGAGTGAGTGAGTGAGTGAGTGAGTGAGTGAGTGAGTGAGTGAGTGAGTGAGTGAGTGAGTGAGTGAGTGAGTGAGTGAGTGAGTGAGTGAGTGAGTGAGTGAGTGAGTGAGTGAGTGAGTGAGTGAGTGAGTGAGTGAGTGAGTGAGTGAGTGAGTGAGTGAGTGAGTGAGTGAGTGAGTGAGTGAGTGAGTGAGTGAGTGAGTGAGTGAGTGAGTGAGTGAGTGAGTGAGTGAGTGAGTGAGTGAGTGCGACAGTAGCTGGTAGGGAAAGGACCAAGTGACTGAATGAGAGAATCCGTTCACTGATACAGGAGTCAGAGGTGCAAATGGCATGTTTTCCTGCTTGTTCAGTGACTCGATCTTTGAGCGAACTAGAGGTGATGAGTATTTTAGAATGTTGCTGTACTTTACTGAGCTTGAAACCAACTTATTTACATTCTGATTGAATCGCAGCGGTGGCACTTAGCCTGAACGAGAATGGGCGCCTAGGTAAAAGCCGTGTAAATGAACAAAACAAGAAAGACCAGCGCCATTTTAAAGTCATATCAAGCCCAATAAATCGCCTGGTAGGATGACTTGTGCGTAAGCTAAGGTTAACAAAGAATGGAACTGAGTTACCACAAACGACCTAAAAAAGATAGTTTTGCATCGCCGTTTTTAAGGCACCGATATAAGACGCTTGTTCACTCAGATATATGCCAATATTTATGCTTGTTTTTATTTGCAGGACTGCCTCAAGGTGTGCCTCCAGAGCATGCTTCGAGAACGTTGCAAGTGCGAGTCTAGTCAGATTACCAGTGCTTACCAGTTACCTACTGACTATGCGTATCCCATTTGCGAATGTAAGCATTTATCATTTCCTTGTGATAAAATAGTAATTTCAGAGACAGGTAGACTAGTGGCTTAGGCATCCGTCTCGGCAATGGGATTTGATTGGTTAAAACCCCATCTCCGGACAACGATAGGCAGAAGTGTCTCCGCGCCTGGCACCCTGCTTTTTTGAGAGTTTGCGCTTAACATCCTCGCTACGCTCTTTCGGGGCCCAGCCCTGTTTGCATCACCACAACCAGCAAAGAAAGGTCAGGTTATCCTGTTCCCATTGTTTTTCAAGGTAAAATTGATGTGCGTGTATAAACAGCATGTCTAAACAGACCTGCAGGTTAACTGTCACTGCTGCACTCGATGTTTCGCAAGATATCTTCAAGGTATCTCTTCAGTCCTTGCCAGGCCAGAATTCATTCCCAGCTCTCTGACATTTAGAAAAAAAAAAGAAGGAAACAGAACATGATGAAACATTTCTTGCAATTGCAAAGTGATGCTTAAAATGCCAGCTCCTGTTACTTTCAAAAGCTGCTGAAGCCACGAAGCATTCAGATTATGCATGTGGCTGAAGCTGAGTGTACTTTTAAATTATTGTTATCTCATCTTAAAGGATCACAGTTTGTTGGTGATGCAGTGTATTATGCTTTTACTCCGTTTCTTGGCATGCTCAAAGCTACAGGTGAAGTTAGTAGTTCATCCATGTTTCTAATTTCATTTGTTAAAAAGGAAGCATTTGTGCAAATCATGCACAAATATTTGAAATAATGTTTAGTTTTACATAGTGCACATCAAAATCAAGTTGGTAGAAATGACACCATCTGCACTAGATGGCACTGAAAACTGACTTGCCTCTATTTAAGCCATATAGTTTAAAGATAAACACTCGACGTGAAACTGGTCACGAGTACCCACTGGCACATATGTCCAGCACATACAGCGGTATCGAGGCACGCATCGATGGAGTCCTTGTCACTGCATCCGGGTGAACACATGATCCCTGGTGCGCTCCCAGAGGCGGTACACGAGCTCGGTGTCCAGGTCTGGGTGACCCAGCAGTGGAGGCCGGCCGTCGCCGCGCAGCCAGGCGCGGGAGTCGTCGGCGTCGCGCGCCAGCCGCGGGCCCAGGTCGCGGTGCACGATGCCTAGCCGTTGGGCGAGGATGCCCGTGACGAGTACATCGTCGACCCAGAAGTAGGGCACGCCGGCCGAGGCTCGGTACAGGTCACGCACCACATCGGGCGACATGAGGATGGCCCATCCGGAGCAGTAGGGCGGGTACCGATGCGGCCGGTACTCGCGGAAGCTGACGCGCCACTTGCTGCGCTGGCTGCGCTTCACGTATGGCCTCCGAATGAGGCCGCACATGAGAAGGCCCGGCGGGGCTCGGGGCCCCAGATCGGCGACAAGGTGCTCCGTCACTTGAAAGAGGTCCATGAAAACGTCATCGTCCGTCTTGAGCACGTAGTGCGCTTGCGCACAGCGGCTGGCCACCCACTTGAGACCCATGACGTGTTTGTAGGTCAGGTTGTGGTAGCTGTCCACGAAGTTGCCCATCACCAGGTCGCCGTGCGCAGTGCTCTCGGCGCGCAGCGCACCCTCCAGGCCAGCTGCCGCCCGGCCCACGAGGAAGACGAGGGCCATGGCGTGCGCCGTGGCCGCAGCCAGCGCGCTCGCGTTGCCCCACGTCTCGCGGATGGCACGCCGCCGGCTGAAGTGCGCCGGTGCAGAGTGCACAAACACGGCCAGGAACAGGTCGGGCCGGCCCTGGCAGCGCGCACTGTCCAGCACAAAGCTGAAGTCACGCCGGTCCACCAGGCGGCCGGGCTCGTCCGAGGACACGTTGCTGGGCGCCTCCTCCTGCTCTGGCAGCCCGCTGCGCTGTGCCACCGACCACACGGCCACGAACGCCAGCAGAAGCAGCAGCAGCAAGCGCTCGCGACCCGCACCGCGCGGACCCAGCATGGCTGTGTCAGTGCCGCGATTCCCCGTGCCCGTCCCACATGGCTGC
The DNA here is from genome assembly GCF_055883805.1 of Amblyomma maculatum. Taxonomy (NCBI): domain Eukaryota; kingdom Metazoa; phylum Arthropoda; class Arachnida; order Ixodida; family Ixodidae; genus Amblyomma; species Amblyomma maculatum. The sequence goes on along the minus strand of NC_139347.1, from coordinate 20,996,224 downwards.
AGTGTCGACAAAACGTGCGATTGTTGGTGCAGGGGTGGCTTCGCGAAGCACAGTAACCTTGCTGAGAACCACTGCTTCTCGCCCGTAGTGGCCGACGCACACGCCCGTTGCGCCAGCGTGACGCGTCGTCCGAGCCGCGACCGGCTGGCGGGCGAGCTTGGACAAAGCCCTTGGCGCCTTGGGCTTGCCTTGGGCTCCTCCTCAAAGAAGCTTGTAGCCATCCTGTTATGCTTTTTTTGGTCGCCTAACGAAGCATTAGCGCCCCCTGTTAGATGGCACAAATGTGTCATTGGTATATCACCTCATTTGAGAGTCACACACAGGTACAAGTCAAATTTATGACAAAGACGAATTTTGAATTCTTGCTTAGACACCACCTTAGCAACTCAAGGGCGTAAGCCTACGTTTCGTCATCTAAATTATGGGCAGTTGTAACCAAACACGAATTATTAAACGTTGCTACCTATCGAATCAAACAATGCTCATTCAATTGCTCTTAGAGAAGAAGGCTTATGCTCGGCACGCTACATCCAGTATATTTGTAAACGTTTAACATCTCAGAAATCTCAGTCCTAACGCATTACTGGCCGCATTAATATATATATATATATATATATATATATATATATATATATATATATATATATATATATATATATATATATATATATATATATATATATATATGTAATAACAAAGGGCTCTAGTACATATATGCAGTGGTAATCCTAAGTTTCGTCTTTTTTCCATTAATTGCACGTGAAACAATGAGCGCGCTTCACTTCCTCTTTCTTAACAGTCTTGTCCTTCTGTTCGGCAGCTGACTACGAAAATGACGCCTGTGTGGCAAACACGCGAGCCATCATGGACCTTTCTTCGACGGAGCTGACGTGCAAATGCCATCCCACGTGCACGTATGTTTCCTATTCTGTGGTGTTGTTCCTTGTTGTAGCGGTTGAATAGTGTCGTTGTTAAGCACACGCGCAAGAAACTTGTCCAGAGTGTCAAAGGGAGCCCAACGGCTGAATCAACGGTCAGAAAAATTTAATATTTAAATTCACGTGTTTATTTTATTGCGAAGCCATACTCGACGGGCTAAATCCGAAAATCAGGAGGCATGTGGAAAGGCTTAACCTTAGACACCCCCTGTGAAAACACTCGTCAGAGCGGATTCGATCCCGCAAATTTCCTGTAGAAAGTGCGAACGGAACCTCGTAGCTATCGAAGCAGCGGAAGCACTACTTTACGACGTAAATCGGAAGAATGGGAGGTAACCGGGAAGCCTCAGTCCTCGACCTCCCCCAGTAAAAACACTCGTCGAGTGGATATGAACCCAGAGATTCCATGTGGGAAGCAAGTATGGAATCTCATAGCTATCGCCGCGGCCAATTACCCGGAGTGCCTCGTTCAGGTACTTAAGTGGTCCCAAAATTTTATACCGCATTAACACTGAGGTCCCCAGTCAACTGTTTCATGACCTTTTTCTGAAGCCTTACCTTGAAAGCCTAATCTCGAACCGAAAGCGAAATGCCACATTAAGAGCTTGCAAACATACTTATCGTTTAACCAGCTTAGCTAAATGGACTGCAATGTTTCTGAATACATTTCTTTTGGATGGTGTCGTACCGTTCCACGCAAAATTAGCGAACGTTGATGTTATTTCACTCTAGGAACTCGGCACTAACAACAGCAGCCGGTACAATTTCTTTATCCTCTCTCTCTTTCTGTTCAATAGCGACAGAGATTACTACAAGGAAATATCGAGGAACACACTGGCAAACGTAAGTTCTTGTGTAATTCTACATTTTGTTTTCCTTTTCGCAGAAAATTAAGCATGGATGATGAGAAACCTGCAAACCTCCTTTTCTCTTCTTAATTATTCGCTTAAAGGATTGTTCAGCCTCGATCAAAAAGAGTGACACCACTACTTGTAAACAACCAAACACCAACCTAAACCAACGCGTTCATCATCTCAAAGCCCATCATTCTCTGCGTTCTCTTTGTCACAGCAAACGGATTACTGTCGTTAACTATAGTAACGAAACCAAAGCATGAGATTAATCTCTAAAAGGAGGCATATATGTTAAATGTTGAGATATTAAAGCGATATCAAGCGAGAAGTTACAAAAACTCGTCTCAGCAAGGGGAGGGGCAGCTGAGCAGCAAATTCGGCAATGTGCCTATCTTTTAATCGGTATATTTGAGAGCAAACCTTTTCCTTTAAAACCGAAAAAGTATAAAACCTCTAAAAAAGTTTCAAGAAATGGATATGACTGTTAACGTAAGCCTAGAATGAGATGCATTCCGCAATTGCTATTTCAGGCAGTAATGAACAAAACAATGTTATTTTAATTTTCTCGTATAAATTCAAAATATAAGGCCCACATCAAAACTCTCACATATATGACAGCATTGAGGCTTCTATAAGACATAGCCAAGGGAACACCTGGTATGGATAAATGACCAACGGATTACAGAAATTTTGGTAGACAAATCGAAGTTTTCTGTGTGGGAGTGATGGAATTTGTTGTATTCGTATCCTCCAATGCATTTTGTACGGGACCCTTAACCGAGTTTTCACGCTAAACCATACAATCGAGAACATAAAGAGCGTAGGCTGATTCTCCACCCACGGGGCTGGTCTCCTTCACAATATTCAAGGTGTCACGAGTAAAGCGGTTTTATCAAGATACGTGTGAATATGTAGTGCCTTAATAGACATATAGTGCATGCGTCGTGTATAATGTTCTTTAGCTGGTTCCGCCTTCACTTTGGATGTCGGTTTCAACAAAACGGCGACCAAGGCGCACTTCTACTTTTATGCAATTTGGTAGAACAAGACCTCATGAAGTTACCAAGATTTACTGAGGTTATTTCAGATCAAAATGTTAGATAGGTTCCCCCTGTCATCTGAGAAGAAAAAAATCTTGCTTATTCGACCGGAAGCATGACCACCTGCTGCAATAGTAGGGAAACCTGAATCAGGCGTTCACTGAGTTTCCCCATGCCATGCCTGAAAGCATCTAGCACGGATCTACCGAAAATACTTGCAGACGAAGTACTGATGACATTAAGTTTCTTGAGAAAATACGATCATGAAATTTATGCCTCACTTTGTGATTCAAAATAATTTAACCGATACCTTCCCGTAGTGAAAATACACCCTTCAATAAATTTACTGCGAGGACCAGTTGTGGCTCAGTATCATAATAAATATCTGTTGTCAAAATAGACTTGAAAAACTGAAATGCTATATGCTCTGTTCACTGCTTGACAGATGTTGTTATTGACAACGCTTATATTCGTGTAAATATTTTTGCGTAATTAGAAGGAACGGTGTTTAGTAGGTATCGCTCTTATTGATTCACGACGAAGCTTACCTTCCACAGGCCTACTTTGCACATGATACGTGATCTCACTTGAGATCCCTGTTGCTCACTGGGTGTCTCCTGTTCGCCTGAGTACGAAAATCATTCTTCAAATGACACAACGAGGGAAAAGGTTTTTAGTTGTCAACGAAGTATTACCTTAACTTCGATAATAAACTAAATTTATTAACGTTAAAATTTAAGACTGTGAAGGTAACTTACATGCACTATTATATCAAAACCGATTGATTAACAAATAAAATTCCCCTCTTCAATTATTGCGCCCAGAGCATCACGCACGTTACCTGGGAGCTTTAGAATCGTTAGCATTAGTCAGAGTGAGCCGACGAATCAGCTTGATGCCATGGTTAAGCATAAAATTTCATTTATATGAAATTAGGCTCCTGAAAGAAAAATTGTTGCAGCCGTTTTGAACATTTCACAACGTTGAAAGATGTCGCTTACATGGAGGTCCCACTGAAAGGCACTATCTGGTGAAATGGAAGCAGTTCTTTGTTTTTTGTTGTTGTTTTTTGTTTTTGTTTTTGCAGCAAAGCCTCCTATATATCCTTAATTTTGGAGACACGTATTCCCAAAAGGATGCAAACAAATAAGAGACTTAGCAGGAAAAAAAATCAAGACTGATTGCGTGCTGCTGTTGTCCCTCCGTAGTACTCGTGCTGTTGTGTTTATGACAGCGCTCCGCTCCTTACTTCTCAGTGACGCTCTGGCCATAGGACTGAGAAGATGCAAGCCATCTCCAATATTTTAGAACAATTCCGACGCGAACGCAGAGCTTCGCACCACCTCAAGAAGCCTGAAAAGATGTCAATTCACAGATTGGAGAAGAATTCGAGGCGTGCATCCTAGGCAGGGTATAAGATCCCATGCCTATGATGCGACAGTCAGTATTCTGCGCTGCCTCACTGCGCATATGAATGCAATGCCAGATAGTCAGATACGCTAATAAGAAAATTGTATGCGCTTCAAAGGAGAAGGGGGTGCCTTTGCTGGCCGACTCTGGCCCCCTGCCTTCATCTTCAGCTGATAAGCTTGAAATTGCCAGAAGCACTGCGTTCGTAGAATTAGGACCCACCCCTGCTCCTTCACCATACCGAACTCTTGTGCTTGGCGATAAAACTTTCCTCTTTCTTTCTTTCTTTCTTTCTTTCTTTCTTTCTTTCTTTCTTTCTTTCTTTCTTTCTTTCTTTCTTTCTTTCTTTCTTTCTTTCTTTCTCTCTCTCCCTCTCTCTCTCTCTCTCTGTTTTAAGGCCAGTCGCCTTTATTCTCGCAAAGTTTCGGTTTCAATATTCTTACCACAGTTGCTGGCAGAGTAAACCTTTAAACGAATTCATTCCTTTGTGAGCTGCAGCCAAAACCCTAGTAGCAGTGCCACGTTGTTTTACTTTACCCTCTAATACACTGTGCTGATCGAGTTAATATCGAAAAGGGCCATGCACGATGTTTTGTCTGCTTTCTTTTTGTTTCTCTCTCATCAGTTTATGGCCAACCACTCCGACCTGCGCACAAGGTAAGAAGCCAGGTCTTTCTATTCACTTTCGTCAGACTCGTAGGCATTACAACGCTATCCATATGTATATATAGTTATTGTAGCATGCTAGTGTAGACTGAAGCAGCAAAAACAAAACGTATTTGAGCACCCCTCTTTGACCTTGGCACTCATTTCTGCATCGTCAGCGTTTCAGGGGCGTTTTGGTTGTTACTTTTGTTGTTTTCTTACTTGACACCTTGTTTCATCTGGTGCTCCTTATTACAGGCTTCTTAGCAAAGTAACCGTGTACTTTCATACTTTCACCTCAGAGAGCGCCTTCGCCATGCCTATATACGACGTACGTATAGTCTCTTTTTTTTTTCTCCTTTATGCAATCACGCTGGCCAAGGCATTTGAATAACCTTCGCTAATACAGCTTGCACTGCCGGGGAAGTCAAAGATCTTTGAACCTTTCCAGAAAAATATGAATTGTTAAGCATTTGGCTGTCTCTGCAAACAAGACGAGGCTTTTGCGGCCCTTCTTTAGGATAACAGGCAAAGGATACACCGAGGGTTATTACCGCTACCGATAAGTGCATTTTTTTGCAGGGAAACAGCGTTCTTAACAACTTCGGTCGAATAAATGGCATCTACCTTGGAATTTCGTTCATCGTGTTTCTGCGGCTTCTGGACACCGTGGTCAGAGGCATTCACCTCCACAGAGACGGAACCTTCACTTGCTGCGATGAGCCCATAGAAGATCCGTAAAATACACAAAGTGCAAACGTGGTGCAAGAGGTCGGACTGAGAGTTGGTGCAGCAGCAGAATCGCACTTCTTTAGCGCGAAAAGATGCTGCCTCCTCGGACCACTTCTGAGATATCTCGGTGAACAACACATGCTTTATGCCTGCAACTTTGTTCAGAAATCACACGCGGCAAATCAGGAATGCTTGTTAATAAAGAATCACTGTTTACACAACGAAGTCAAGAATGGCCGTTTAATTTTTCTTCTTCCTTCTGTTTTGGTCATGAAATTTCGACGAGCATTGCTAGTATTCACATCTTTTGTGTAGCGGAAAGCCTGGTAAATGGCAAGACAGTGTAGCACCATGATGATTGCACTACTACATTAACGACAAATATAAAAAAATCCGACCCATCGGTGTAGAGCTACGCACTAGCAAATAAACACGACGCGAAATCAGTAACAAAATACATCGCTAAAACAAACCAACCAAACGCTACGTGATGTATGCAGGAATTTATACCAAAATTGACCATTGACAAAAATATCACGAATATGTTACACTAATGCGTATCACGAATGCGCGTCACGAGTTCACGATATACTGCTCGCGCACCGTACAATCATTACTAAATGAAGTTTGTATAAAACATCTGGTATGAATACGTGTTTAGTAGCCTCGTTTGACTATCTCTATGACGTCACCAGCTTTGAGCAAGGGGCCTGAGGTAAAAGGCTGTGCGAATCATATACTTCAAACCAGAGGTGAGCGACACCTTATCTCACTTTAATGCCACATCATTAGAGTCCACATCAAAAATGCCGCCATATATCAAGAAACTTTTTGATTGGTCGATTGACGTCCCGTGGTCTCGTGGCGTTCAGTCTAAACTGGGCGCCGTGAACACTACAACACATCATCGTAGAGTGCTGCGTTCGCACCGAGCTTCTTGTGCGCTTTGTGCCCTCACTGTTCGTTTCGTGCTGAAACAAGTGACGAAATTTCACTCGCACCAGAGCTTTAGCGAATTATTTTTCTTTTTCTTTTAAAAACTAGTAGGGTATCGTCTCATACACGCCCTCGAACTCCTCATTGCCACGAACCACTAAACCATACTTCTTGTTAGTTCGTGAGTTTTTCTTTATTAAAATTTACTTCATAATTAATTGTGTCTGACATATCAGATATTATGTTTGCGAAAAAAAAAAAGCTATTATTTGGACTCCCTTTGTATAGAAACTTTTCTAAAGTGTTCGCTGAAAAACACGGTTGAATGACTTCTATAGTATGATATGATACGCAAAGCTTAACATCTCAAAGGTAACCAACTTTTGAAGGACGCCGTAGTGGATTGTTTGGATTAGTTTACGTCACCTGAGGATCTTTAACTTGCACTAAAGGAGTACGGAACGGGAGACACCTGCGTTTCACATTCATATTAGTAGAAGAGATGACAGCTAAGAAAAAAGATAACAAGTACTTTCAAACATGACCTCCAAACAAAGGGGGCACAAAACAAAGGCCGGTAAAAAGGCTTCAATTAATAAATGAAGATTATCGTGTCTGCTTGATGTCCACCTTAACAGCGAGGCGCTCTCCCCTATGTCCTCACTCTTACCCTCCTTATCCTCCCCCATGCCTTACCCTTCTCCTACTTACCGTCCTAGCTTACCCTCCTTCTACACCTGGGCCTTGCTTCTCAAGTCGCACAAAGGAACTATTACTTTCAAGAAGAGGAAAGTCAAGTAACTGAGTCAATTTACTGTAGACGCCCGTCCGTGCAGTGAACGAAGAAATAAAGAAGAATAAGATAAATAGGAGTTGTAGCGGAGGGCTTCAGATAAATTTTGACCACGTGTTGCTCTTTAATCTGTACCAATAAACCATAGCACACGGGTGTCATTTTAATTCATCCGAACGAGGCATTCGCGGTCGGGATTGAACCCGCGTTACGGGCACAATAGACAACTACATTAACGAATAAGCCACCATAGGTGTGTTAGCTATTCGCGCAGACGGTGGGAGAGACCCTGCGTGATTCTCCGAGCAGATTTTGATCTCGCTTTCTTGCGGAACTGCAGCATTTCAAGATGCAGCCTTGTTTCAAGGCGTCGTATAAGTTCCTTACATGACAGTCAAATGTTCCTAAAGATGCCATCAGTAAGTGCGTATTATCGCGTCGACGGAGGACCCCTAAGGAGAAAAGGCGCGTGAACGCACCTGCGCACCCCACGAAGATTCTGGAACCAGCAGCGTTTTATCTTCTTTGATGACACCTGACAGATCTGATGGCGGTAAGTGGCGCAGCGGGGTGTGTCGATATGCTGCGACGTTTAACGATGCTCATAACGCACACCAATAAATGTTTCTTCCCAATGAAACAATTTCCAAAGAGCAACAGAGTGCATCAAAACTAGCATGGCAAAGACGCTCAGTAAGACAATAATCGTGAAACAAATGGAAGGCGAGTTTAAACAGTCTGCATGGACAGCTCACAGTTCTTGCCTTGAGGCAAGAAGCCATTGATCTTACTGTCGTCGTTGTTGTTCCAACAACAAATGCGCATACCAACACTGGGAGATCGGCCTAAATTGACGGAAGGTTCAGCATACCTAAGAGCGGAATAGCGTGCAGTAACGCCGCTTCTCTTGGTTTGGCTTCGCTTTGGTCCGCTAAACCACGACGTTAATGTCTAATTTGATAGGCATTTAAGAAAACTGCCGCGCAGTCTTAAGTGGGGCACCACGGATAACAGTCGCAGATGCCACACCGCTTTCTGTGAGTGTCTCGTGGTTTTATTCTTCCGTCTTTGCCACATAGCAAGTGTGCAGAAGACAGGCTGTCTAAACTTCCAAGTGACCACTGCCGCCACCTTACAGGTACGGCCGCGCCTGCGAAGGGACGGGTGACGGCGCAACCAAACAAAAATGCAATCTTTGTTATACACCAATTTATTTATTTTTTGTATTTGATATTGTTTTGGAAAAGGGACCTCATACCTTAAGTTAAACTGCTTCATCATCATCATCAGCCTGACTGCACCCACTGCAGGGCAAAGGTCTCTCCCATTTTCATTCAATTAATCCGATCCTGTGCTAGCTGCATCCACTTTACCCCTGCTAACTACTTAACCTCATCCAACGACTCAATTTTCTGCAGCCTCCTTTTACGCTCCTTCCCTTGGAATCCAGTTTTTTACTCTTAGCGACCATCGGTTTTCCCCTCTTCGCACTACATATCCTACCCATCTCCGTTTCTTCTTCATTTCGTCTAGGATATCAGTAACTCGAGCTATTTTTCTGCACGTTTCCTATCTCTTAACGTTGCATTTACAATGTTTCGTTCCGTAGCTCTGTGCGTTGTCTTCAACCTAAGTAGAACCCTTTTCATTAGCCTTCACGTTAACACGTTAATACGTTGATAGGTGAATACTGTTAAGATGCCACTATTTATACTTCTCTCTTGAGCGATACCGTAAACTTCTAGCCATAATGTGCGAGTACGTTCCAAATATGTAACATCTTAATGTTATTATCCTAGTTACTTCACTTTCGTTGTGCGGATGTGCAGTCACTACCTGTCCTAAGAAGATACATTCGGCTGCCACTTCTAGAGCTTTGCTATCTATTTAAAAGTGATGCTCTTTCCCCAAGCTGTTCAACATTACCACGCTTTCTGCTTATAAATCATTAGACCTACCTTTCCGCTTCTGTCTATGTCATTAATAATTCGTTGTATGCCATGTGGCGTAGACTTAAAACATCCCCCTCGTGTGCGAGAGGATCGGGTTTGGAATCCAATAGCCGCGCAATTCTCCACCGAACTGAAAAAAAAAAAAAATCCGTGTATCGACGGAATCGCATAACTGGTTTGGGGTGCGACCTGATGCCGCTGAACAGCTCCGGAAACGCACTCCCTCACTAGAAAATGATTTAGCCACCCTGGTGTAGTAGGCCACCCCCCCCCCCCCCCAACCTCCTATGAATATACTCTAATAAAGTTAAGCTAACGGCGAAAGAATACTTGTGTTTTATTCTTGTTTTTTTTTTTTCATGTTTTCCTCAAAAAGAAATAGCGCCTACAGAGACAACGTTGCTAGACTACAGTAACACTGACTGGAGATGTTGTTGTTGTTGTTGTTCTCTAATTTGGTGGCACATACCCACACAAGGGGATCGGCCAAGAATTGAGGTGCAGAGATATTAGGTTTTGAGATGTATAACTACATCGCAAAAAAATAAATAACAATAATTGCTAGGGAATAGAGAAGGAAATGTATATATGAAAAACCAAAATAAAAAGGGTAATTACTAGCGCACGCAGTGGAAGAATACTAAGAATTATATGTACAGATTAAAAATTCAAAGCATATTAGCAAGGCAGACGTTTTGTTTCTATTAAGAATTTTTGAATGGCGTTAAAAACAGCACGTGAACCACGTCTTCTTTCTCTTATTAGCACACTACTATTTCCTTTTTTGGGCATAAATGGCCTGCTCGAGCACACTCGCGAGACGCCGGATGTGCAGAAGAAGAGCTACATGAGCGACACTCGCGTTTCACGAACTTCGCTGCTTCCATTTCCAAGCGGCTGCAGTTAGGCAGTTTTTAGTGGTGCCCGTCCATCGCCAGTGCCTACAGCGTCCTTTTCGCAGGACCGTAGCTAAGCGACGGGAAGCTGATGAGTGGCAAGCCGAGGACAGCCGACAGCACCAAGGCTGGCGCTAGCGACCGCCAACACAAGCCTGACAAGGCCTTAAAGGGCCGCCGTACTGTACCCAGCATGACGCAGAGTAAGGTCTCTGTCGCCTCTTCCAAGGCAAGCGGTGGATCTGAGCAGAGCAAAGCCTCTTCTATATCCTCCAAGTCCGGCCGGTCCCTGCAAAGCAAGGCCTCAAGCAGGAGCACCTTCATCGAACCCCAGGCAAAGTCATCCATTTCAACTAAGGCCAAAAGCAGCGACCGGAAGACGAGCCCAACGAAACTCTCAGACTCGCCGACGCAGCAGCGGGCGTCGAAAGTGCGAGGAACGAAAGGCCGCTCAGACACGGAGCCGGCGGGAGTCGATGCCGAGACCAAGAAGCAGGCGGACTCGAAGGCTAAACGGCCGTCCGGCTTGAAAGTGGCGAATCCCGACGACGAGGTCGCTTTGGACGGTGAGGTGGCGGTACAGTCCAAGGCCTCTCACAGCAGATCTGCGAGCGGGAAGCCAAAGGCAGCGGACGAGGAGGCTGCAAATATTAAGAGCAAAGCGACAGCCATCCAGGACAGCGGACCTAATAAGGCCGGCGGAAAGGATTCAGGAAAGGGCGGCGCTTCCCGGCTCCGGTTTTCAGCCTTCAGAAGATTACTGAGACACAATTCGCTCGCGGTAATGAACGTCATGAACGTGGCCAGGTTTGCATCCCGCCGAGCTCCTAAGCCTCCTCGCAAAAAGCCCAACGAAGCCGTACAGTCGTCAGGTGCCAATCAGCCCGCACCTGCATCGGACACGAGGGGAGCAGTTCGCAAGCCTGACTCGAGCGGTAAGAGGACGCCGCTGAACTTAATGAGAACATAAGGCAATTTTAGAACGTTTCCACCGAATATCAAAAAGGGACACATATTCAAGAGCAATACTTTATAATAATTGGTTCACAGGAAGGGAAAGGCGCAGTATCTGTCACACTTGCTTTGTGGACACCTGAACCGCGCAGTAATTAAAGGTAGGAAGGTTGGAATGAAAGTGGAAAGAGAGAAAGGGGAGTCGTAGTGGAGGGCTACGGAGTAATTTCGACCATCTGGGGATCTTTAACGTGCGCTGACATCGCACAGCATACGGACGTCACTTCGTTTCGCCTCCAACGAAAAGCAGCAGCTGCGGTCGGGATCGAAACCGGGAGCTCCGGCACAGTAATCGGGCGTCTTACCACTGCACCACCAGGCGGGGCAAAGCAATACTTTATGTTCGCAAAGTGGCTGCTAAGTACACAGGGAGCATGAAATGTTTTTACAAGCCTCCATGCGAGCATTCATTGCGGAAGTATGCCCAATACAGATTAAGGAAAGCCATTATATTTTCATGCAATCCCTTTACGTTTCTAGTAGATCATGCAAAGTCGCATCTAGTTCAAAAATATATATAAAAGGCCCACTTCTTACTAATCTCCTTTGACAGGAAGTTATATAACCTCGCCGTTCGTTCTACGTAGCTCAGTTCACTGATTATGAAATGAACCGCGGCGGCTGCGTTTCGATGAAGGCAAAACGAAGTGGCGTCCGTGTGCTGTACGATGTCAGCGCACGTTACAGATCCCCAGGTGGTCGAAATTACTTCGTACCCCTCCATTACGGTTTCCCTTTCTCTTTGTCCACTTTCACTCCCACCTTCCTCCCTTTCCTTACGGCGCGGCTCAAGTGCCCACAGAGAAAGTGTGACAGATACTGCGCCTTTCCCTTCCTGTGAACCAATCAATAATTAACAAAATTAAAGAGCACTGCAGAATCTACATTGGAGTAATGCGAAAGTGCGGATGCTGTCGTTGGTTGCTTTTGGTTGCTTCTAGTAGCTTAATTCACTTCTTGTGTGCCCATTTTAGTCTTTGGTACTTTCAAATTGCGCACCAATCCCTTCCTATCCCTTTTTCAGCTCTACTTCCGGTTGCGTGACATCAGATCCTCTACCTCACATTAATTCACTTTTTGTTCACCCCTTTTAGCCTGGTACTTTCAAATTGCGCGCCAATTCCTTCCTATTCCCTTTTTCGGCTCTACTTACGGTTGCATGACGTCACATCCTTGACCTCATATCCACTACGGCACCCGTTTCTCTCTTTCCGCTTTCACTCCCACCTTCCTCCCCTACGGCGTTGTTCAGGTGCCCACAGAACAAGTGTGGCAGGTACTGCGCCTTCCATTTCCTGTGAACCAGTTATTCTAATTGCTTAATTAACTTATTGGCCTAATTATTTTTTCTGCAGCAACATTACGTCAGTCTCTATCGACTGACACCACTCATTAGCCTCTACCACTTCTCAATTACCCGCAACTGCTGCGGACACAATTTTGCGGACGCGGTCTGCAGACAGAAATCTGTGAACATAGCGAATTAACGCTTTCGCGTTAATAATGACCATTCACATTGTAAAACGTTTAAAATACAACTGTCATGCACTTTCCAGTAACCCAACGTTGACACATTGTTTTAGTTTTATAGTTTGCATTATCACGAATAGATTCAACAAAATTCACAGTGGCTTAGCTTTAGTTAAGCATAGGAGTTTGCGAAAGCATGAGAGGCAAAGTGTCTCTAATGGAAGACGCGGAGTTGGGGGCGCGCAACGAGGCACCCTACCACCTGACAGACCACAGCGCACCCAGTGGGAGAAGTGCGAAACGCCCGACGTGGCTAGGAGCCACTATGGAGCCACGCTACGCTGAATTCCTCCCCTGATGGGGCTGGGACAGGTAGGTCAACGCCGCTTGCGGCGGGGGCTAGCGTGCCACAGAATGCTTACCTGTTGTAGGCCGTCATTGCACCCGCCACCGCTTCGGTTGTGGACGACGGCCGTTGTTGCGGCGCGCGTCTTTCTCTCCCTCTTCCTTTTCTTTCTTCCCTATTTTCTCTTCTGTCTGCACGAGGCAGCGGAGGTGGCCCCGCCGGGGTGGTGCAGTGGTAAGACGCCCGACTACTGTGCCATGTACCCGGGTTCGAACCCGGCCTCGGCGGCTGCGTTTCGATGGAGGCGAAACGAAGAGGCGTCCGTGTGCTGTGCGATGTCAGCACACGTTAAAGATCCCCAGGTGGTCGAAATTACGCCGTAGCCCTCCACTACGGCTCCTCTTTCTCTCTTTCTACTTTCACTTTCACCTTCCTCCCTTCCCTTACGGCGCGGTTGAGGTGTCCACAGAAAACAAGTGAGACAGTTACTGCGCCTTTCCCTTCCTATAAACCAATCTAAGAAAACGGTGGCTCAGCTACAGAGCCAGTAGCAGGCCCGTGCATTTTCTTTTCCTTCTTCCTACAGCCACAACAACAACAACAAGAGCCGACTTGGTAGCCCATCTTCGCGTCACTTATGACGTCACACCACCTGTTAGACTACAGCGCACCTAGTGGGAGAAGCGCGAAACGCCCGGCGTGGCTACGAGCCACGCTACGCTGAAGAGCCGACTTGGTAGCCCAGCTCTGGCGCTGGTATGACGTCAGTAGTCACGTTGTGTAAAGCGTAACTACCGGACCACGCTACGCTTAAGGCTCGAAACCTGGCGTAGTATTGCTTTCGCAATAAAAAAGTGACAATGATTAACTGCAAGTATTCTAGCACGGTACGACGCCGCCACTGGAGACGCTCAGTGAGAACATAGGGCGATTTGCGAACGCTTCCATCGAGTCCCAGAACAAGGCCACCTGCTCAAGAGTAACTACTGGATTTTCATAGTAATGACTGCTTAACGCACACTGCGCTGAAGTAGCGTTTTACAAGCAGTCATACGAGCATTCCTTGCGGAAGCATACCTAAACACAGATTAAGGAAAGTCATTATGTTCTATCATGCGATTCATTGCGTTTCTGGTAATTATGCGAAGTCACATCTAGTTCAAAGGAATCCAGACGGTCGAATTTCCGGAGCCCTCCAATATGGCGTCTCTCATAGCCTGAGTCGCTTTGGGACGTTAAACACCATAAACCAAATCAAACAAAAGAATATAAAAGGCCTATTTCGTACCAATCTGCTTTCAAAAGACGTCCTATATTCGGCCTTCCCTTTAAATTGCTCAGTTGTTATGAAATTTTGAAAATCCAACCATCGTAAACTTTCCAGTAACCCATCGCTGGCACTTCCAGTTCTATGGTTCCCGTTATCGTGAATAGATTCAAAAGAAGCGGTAATGATTCAGTGCGAACATTCTAGCACTTGGCCTTTGGTGTTAGCTGATGTTGCAGCCGGTAAACTCAGGTCATCCTGAATACGCAGTAATGCTGACTGACACCAAAGCAGCAGGCTGACCAGTGGACTGGATGCTCATATAAGCAAAAGACTTTGGCAAACCAACAAATATATTGAAAAACTTTTCCACCCTGTGTCTGATGCAGAGGAAACCGGGCACAGCGAACTGGACTCCCAACAACAGCGTTGTCTGGCGTTGTGCGGTGCACTCTCGCTGGCGGTGCTGATCCTGGTCTTCGTCAGCGTCGTCACATACTTCCTCACTGGTGACACCAATGTCGTCACTGTGGCGTGCGAAACACCAGAGTGCATTGCCGCCAAAGCTTATATACAAGGCCTCCTCGGCGACCGCAGGGACAGGTTCGTTCGATCTGTGATGCCTAAGCTTGATGCATGGGTATTGTAAAAATGTTCAGAGCACGGAAATTCGTATGCACACTCTGTTCTGCTACAAAAAGCAGCCATTTTACCCTGCCGTAAGAAGGCAGCAAAACAATGGTTCTATTGTGTTCCTGCCCCACCCTATGACAGTGCTAGCTCATTCAAATGTCCACATGGTTGTGATTCAATACTCACCCCACAGAGAAGCCATTTAATATGAATAATCTTCCCGGCGTGATGCTGCCTTGTACTTAAGGCGAAGCAAGGCCTTAACACCCCTTACATCGCAATCGTTTTACCTTCCATTCAAAAATCATTTTCAGGTGCACAGACTTCTACAGTTACGTGTGCGCACGGCTGATCCAGAACCAGTCGAGTCCGAGCGAGGTCGCCTTTGCCAAGTTGCACGACGGACTCCTCCGAGAGCTGGGCGCCAGCGGAGACAAACTGGGAGGCCACGTAGCGGCTACCATCTACTCCGGCTGCCACGCCTTCCTCGACTGGGGAGAGTCGCTGGCCAACGAGATGCGGGAGGCCAGCCAATTCATTATGACCGCACAGCTGCGCAGCGCCGCCAACTTCTCACAAATTACCCAGGTTGGTGTCTGCACCCTGAAGCTGTAATGTTTCTTTGCACCTATAGAGTCTGGCCGCATATTTAAGGAACAGCGCAAAGGACGGGACACAGAGACACAAGAAAGCACAAACACAAGGCGCTGGTGTTTGTGCTTTCTTGTGTCTCTGTGTCCCGTCCTTTGCGCTGTTCTTTAAATATGCAAAGCCAACTAGCCCACGAACTTACTCTTACTGGCCGCATACCGAGTCATTTTATTTTACAGATGATAGAGCACACAAATGCAGTGGTGTCCAACATATGTATAGCTTTACTTAATGGAGTTTCGTCAACGTCCTTTTCATAATCATGAGTGCAAAAATGAATGCGATGATATGGGAACTATGGAACGCGTACCTTTAAATCTACTCCACCTCAAGTTTCCCCTAAATATTCGACCAACGTTCCCACTTCCTGATATTGATCAATTTGCGCTCGAGTTACTATCTGATCTGCTGACCTTCCCAATTAGGTCAGTTAGTAGAGCGACTGCCCCGGAAAGGCTGTGGTCCCGGGCTCGTACTTCAGACCAGGACGAATATTGTTGACTAATAATTTCCAAAAAAGCTTTACACGTTTCCTTTGTAGACGTGTGGCTGCGCTTGGGTAGATTTCAGTGAGTAATTATTGCCTTATAAAGTGCATAGAGGCACTACGGGTGAAAATTGTGGCAATACGAGGTCTTACTGCTAAGTTCTTGGCCAGTCCGACGACTGCGTTCGGTGGTGCTCGGTTACTGGCCTGTAGAGTCAATAGAGAAAAGTTTTTCTTTAAAAACGTTCTCCCGGTGACTTGACAAGAATGTCCTTAGCAGTTGGTTGGGGAGAACAACGCTTCCCGCTACGGCTTAAAATCCTTGGTATGTGAGTTTTATGAGCGTTTTCAGGCAGGAAGCTTGGGTCTCTGGACCAGTACAGATGCACTCACTACGACCTATAGAGGTTGGTCGGTGACTACAGCCTGGATTTTGGAGCAATCAACTTATGCACTAAGAATGTGGGGAAGGTATGGTAGACTTCAATATAGTTTTACTTAGAAAAACCGTTTCAGCCCCACCACATGAATGCTGCTGTATGAAACATGGTAAAATTACGTACTGCGGGTTGGGTCAAAACATTTCCAGTAATATGGTTTTGGCATACGCAGCCTGTGACTGTGGCTAACGTAGATCCAGGTACTCGTCGTCAGTTCACTAAAAAGCGCCAGCGTGGACACGCCTATATTTTAATTTAGCTATAAAAGCATTTATTTCCATTCACTGGTTACTACAGTAAGGAAATATAGCAGTAAACTGAAAACAACTTGCTATGCAGCTCAGGAGCATGACAAACGATTGCACGCTTCGCAATACATTTAACAGTGCACAGCACCTTGAAGATCTAAAAATTTATTGTCTTATGCAGTTAATCATCGTAGACGAATATGCCACCTCTAAGTTATGCTGGCTGGATTATGTGGTTACCGCCTCCACATTACTGACGATAAAGAAAAATGATGAGCCAGTTTCTCCAGCTTCGTGACGTGTAGAATCCGTAACCCATTCTTCCTTGGTGAGAGGTGTAATCAAAACTGACTGCTCTTTTGTCCTTCCGTCCAATGGCATCAGCTCCTGGTGCGGATATCGTTTCAAAGGGGTGTGCACAGTGTGCTCGTTATCGGACTAGTTCGCTTCGCGGATGACCTGAGCACGTCACTGCACCTCTCTCCCGGCAAGTCCCTCCTGCGCAAGTTCCACTCGGCAAGCCACGACCACTTGGAACGGAGCTTGACGACCGCGTTCGCGTGGTCGCCTCAGGTGAGATCAGTTTTTGCTCTTTGAAATGTTACTGGTGGTGGTTGCAAAGTGGTGGCCGTAGGAATGATATGACTGTAAAAGCGCGATATTTGTGTAAAAGCGGCCGCTACGTCCCATTTAATTTCACACTACAAGCTCTAAGTAACCACGTGGCGAATACTCTGTCCGGTAATAACTATTCAGCCCTTTTTGCGATATTGGAGTTCAAATTAATTCCTGAAGCAAAATTCTAAAATCCTCTTGTTTTTCTTTTGATAAACCAGGTGGTTTCCGTGTATCTAACACACCGAGTGGATTTACCCTATTACAGCTAAAATGTTGAAATTCAGAAAAAGAGTGCATATATCTATTTAAAGGAGTTTGTTGTGCACGTCTGTTCCTACGGACACTTATGCCAAGTCACTTTCTGAGCTGAGCAGGTGGCCATGAGCTATTTGCTGATTCCCTTGCTGCTTACGAGCCTTTTTAGGGACTAATAATATTGGTAATCATTGATGCGTTCATAGCATCTATTAACAGGTTGGCAACCAAGCTCTCAAACTTCATCTAGTTTTGAGGACGCATCGAAGAGGCTACCACAGTGCATGTGCGTCTACAGCGTACAGTGCGCGTCATCCTTGCACAAAGCGCTCAAGCAATGGATTACGCTTCAAATAAAGCGACAACTGACGCAGCTACTAAGTTCTTGAACCAACTTTTACGCCAAGTAAGAACCTTGTATACCTGCAAACCAGGTTGTAAATACCACTTTAGCCGGACGTATTCGCTTGCTATTTAAGTTTTTGTTGAATGGCGCGCATTGCCCTACACAAAGGGGGACGCAGACTGCTGTACCCGCGCTACCTGCAAGAGGCAGTATCGCAGACGGCGGAGATGTTGTTCGGCAGACGATGCTCCACGTAACCTACTGGGCCGGAAATACATGTATTTGGCTTTCAAAATTCTTAGATTGCTGGCACTGTGATGTTAGGCCATGTGAATTAATTTTGTTTTTAACGGTGTCTTTGTCTCGCGCTTTGCCCAGCCAGCACACACACAAGCATCGGCTGATTTCGCTGTCCATCAGAGCGCACTTTTTCGGTAGTTAATTTCTGTTGCAACTGTATTAGTGTGTGGTGCGGAACGGGGTAATAGGATATAGAGACAAGTTCTTCGGTCTCTAAGCTCGCGGGAAACGCGCGTTTTCCAACGGCAGTAACGAGTCCACGGAGTCTCGTCGTTCGTTATCGCTCATAACAAACGGCGGCGAGAGGGTTCGTTTCATCTGAGACGAACGGCCATGGTTATTGAGGTTGCTAATAGTGCGGAGAGGGAAAGCTGGTGGCTCTAGACTTCAGCCATCATGGACGCTCAACCATCATGGGATGGAATGCTACCTAGTGCGGGACAGTCGGACTTTTTCGACCGCATAGAGTGGAATTACCGAGTTTCCTCATTCCAAGAATGTTATGAAAAACTCTGTATCCTTATGAATGCATGCCCACGCATAACGATTCTCTGAAGAGAGGAGCCACTCGGAACGGAGCATGACGGGGCCGTATGCAGTGGCGGCGGCATGCGGCGCGTCGTAGAAGCCGCCACGAAAAAAAAAAAATTGAGGGTCTCTTAGATTTAAAAAAACTGATTTATTTTATAGGAAGGGAAAGGCGCGGTAACTGTCTCACTTGTGTTCTGTGGACACCGCAACCGCGCCGTAAGGGAAGGGAGGAAGGCGGGAGTGAAAGTGGAAAGAGAGAAAGAGGTGCCGTAGTGGAGGGCTACGGAGTAATTTCGACCACCTGGGGATCTTTAACGTGCGCTGACATCGCACAGCACACGACGCCTCTTCGTTTCGCCTCCATCGAAACGCAGCCGCCGAGGTCGGGTTCGAACCCGGGTACTCCGGCACAGTAGTCGGGCGTCTTACCACTGCACCACCCCGGCGGGGCGAGGGTCTCTTAGATGTCTCTTAAGAGGAGAATGACGAAAGCCTACCCTTCCTCTCCTATCATTTGCCTCTCATTGTTTGCCTTTTATCGGCGTTCGTTGCAAGGATGCATACAATTATAATTGGTTTACAGGAAAAGAAAGGCGCAGTACCTGTCATACTTTCTCCGACAAGTGTGCATTTGGACGATACACCATCGCTCCTGTCGCATGGCGTTCCTTGGGATTGCAGATGGCAGGAACTCTAGACAAGGAGGAGGAGGAGAAAACTTTATTGAGGACAAATTGATGTGTTCTTTCTTCGTGAGAGGACGCTGCTCCTCAAGCCTCTACAGGGGCGATCGTCGCTCGATGGCGCTCGACGACCTCCTTGGCCCAGGCCGTGATGGCGTGTTGCCGGCCTGGATCTAAGCAATGCGGCCTCCCACTGTTCCGAATTGGTAATCTGCAGGCCCTCCGACGGTTGCATGTTTTCACATTTAAACATGATGTGTTCTAGATCTGCCCTCTGATCATCGCAAAGGGAACATGAGGGGCTGTATTCGCTGGATACCATTGTGCTCATTTATATCGATTAAAGCACGTATTTGTCTGAAGTTTTCTGAGTAGTGTTTGTTGTAATTTCCAGAGTGCTAGGTGGGGTTCTGGATATTTCAGTCTGTTGTTTATGTACCAATTCGTTATTCCTCTGTACGTGGGGTCTCTCTTGCGAGCCGAGCTTAGTTCGGGGTAACGCACCTCCCGGTCTACGACGAATCCTCGGACATACTGGTGCGTTGCCTCGTTCTCAGGATAACCCGCGTGAGCGGGGACCCACAAAATTTTAATCGAACGTGCGTTTTTAGAGCGATCAAGCATTCAAAATTTTAGCTGCTGGTTGATGAATTTTACCTTTGCGAAATTTCGAATCGCTGCTTTCGAGTCGCTAAAAATGAAGCGACAATCGCGAGAGCTACAGCCGCCTCTTCTGTCTCCTCTGGGTTCGTGCTTTTTTTTATCTTCCTGAATTTTGTAAGCGATACGTGTGATCGACTAGTGCCAGGGCGTAGGCTCTCTTATCACCGTATTCTGCTGCGTCGAGATACGTCGTTTGTGGTAGATTAGAGTAGTGTTTCTCTAATAATTGGACTCTTGCTACCCGACGCTGCAGGTGAAACTCCGGGTGCATGTTTTTAGGTAGTGGTGGGACTTCCAGTATTTTGCGTATATAACGGGGGACGACGTTACCTGGGAGTGTCTACCCTCGTAGTGTATGTCGGTCTTTTGCAGTACCTGTCTTCCAGTCGATGTTGCGGTCAGCCACTCGTACTACGCCGTGAGGTGCGCTTCGGTCATTTCTTCTAGTGTATTATGTATTCCCAGTTGCATGAGTTTCTCGGTAGCCGTACTGATAGGAAGACCGAGTGCCGTTTTGAAGAACTGCCGAATAATGGAGTCGATCGCTTCTCTTTCCTTGGCCTGTAGGAATAAGTAGGGCGTGGAGTATATAATGCGGCTGAGAACGCTTGCACAAGTTTTAGTGTCTCCTTTTCTTTCATTCCTCTTTCTTTGTTTGATATCCTCCATATAAGGTGAAATGTTTGATTACTTATCGTTCGGAGTGTTTGGATTAAATCGGTGTTTTTGCCATTTGATTGAATGTACATGTCCAGTATGCGTAACTTTTCTACGCTCGGAATGGTGAAACCATGGATGTATATATTATGTTTGTGTTGATATTTTTTGTATATCTTCTTGCTTTAATGATTAAAAGTTCCGATTTATGAAATGAGTATTCCAAGCCAATTTTTTTCGTCTCCTCCACTACCCATCTGCTGCTTGCAATTGTGCCGGCGTGACCCTTGGTTGTCCATAGAGTAATATCGTCGGCATAGAAAGAGTATTCTATATCTGGAATTTGTTCTAATTTACGTGCCAATTTTATTAAAGTGATAATAAAGAGAAATGGGGACAGTACTGGAGCCTTGCGGTGTGCCCCTGTCTACTAGTGGGAATATGTTGAAATGGATAGATCCTAACTGAATTTCTGTTGACCTACCTTTTAAGAAGGCCTTGATGTATATTATACATTCTGATGCCCACCTGCAGGTCGGATAGAGCAGCCATGATAGCTTTATGGGTCACGTTATCAAAAGCTTTTGTGAGGTCGAGAGCTAATACGGCTCTTAGCCTATTACTTATCTCAGATGCCAATATTTCATGCTTAATCGTTAACACTGTGTCTTGTGTAGACAAAAAGGGGTCTGAATCCCAACATTGTGTGAGGGTACAGATCCCACTCGTCCATGTATGACTGAAGCCTTGCCATGGCTACGTGTTCGAATAATTTACCTAGGCACGAGGTGAGGAAGATCGGTCTCAGGTTTTCTATTGTAAGTTTTTTCCCTGATTTCGGAATAAA
Organism: Amblyomma maculatum; assembly: GCF_055883805.1. NCBI lineage: Eukaryota > Metazoa > Arthropoda > Arachnida > Ixodida > Ixodidae > Amblyomma > Amblyomma maculatum. The sequence continues at coordinate 20,974,572 of NC_139347.1, read as the reverse complement.
GTTACCTTGGCGTGCTTCCACGTTTCCGGTAATAATCCTTCATTCCAACATTCGTTGTCGAATTCGGTAGGTTGGGAGATGGAGTTTTGATCTAAGTTTCGAGTTGTCGAGGAAGTGCGGATTTTATGAATTGCTGCTCGGACTTCCGCCTCCGTTATGTCGGAGTCGATGTGAGGGTTCAGATTGCCTTTATATTCCGGTGGGGGTTCTCTGTCACGAGAGATGTTGAAATAACGGGTCTTAAGAGCATTAATAATTTTCTCGTTCGTGAGGTCATTAACGCTAGACAAGATGAGACTTCTGGTCGGTCGCTTCGAATTTGGCGGCTGGTGACGTCATTTATTGCCTTGGCAACCGAAATGGCGGTAATTTCTTTCCAGGCCGCCAGGCGCCGCCAGCCTGATAGTGGCTCCGCGGGCTTGTGACCTTTTCTGGTCGCCGCAAACAGCGGAGTTTCCACTCCTAAAGGTTTCTGGCTCCGTGGTTATGATTGAGGCAGGAAAGTGGATGGTAAACACAGGGTGCGGTTCCGTTCTCTCAACGGTAGGGTCCTGTGAGCAGCGTCACCTGGCGACAAATAGTGGAGATATTGTCAAAACGAATAATATCTCATGAGATCAACTAAACATAATTGAATGAACTGAATTTGCAGGCACTGTATTTCTTTTTTTTTTCTTGCGCTTGACATAGAATAGTGGCATGTGGTTTGTAACGGCGGTAATGCGACTTTGTCATCCGCCATGTAATTTGCTACCGCGACGCCAATACTGTTAATCTCGCTCTTTCTTACGGTAGGTCAACACGGTCCAAGCATTGAAGGACCTGATCAATATCGACAAACGCGTCGAGAAGGCTCTCGCCGCTAGCGATCAGGAGGCCGTTGAAGTTAATGGACCTCTACGCAGCTGTGTTGGTGGCCTCACCAGAGGTGTCAACGCCAGCACGTGGGTGGCCGCGCTCAAAGACGCCGTCCCCGTTACTTTCGCCATTAGCGCTGAGAGCGGCTGCTTCACCGAAGCCTTCACGGGAGTCCGACGCGCCTTCCGCCAATTGACAGCTGTCGGTGTTCGCAGGGCAGCCTCCTACTTAGCGGCGAACCTCGAGGCCGAAATTGCCCTCCTCGAAGACGCCAGGCAAAACCTGAAGGCAGACTACGAGGCGAAACGCCGCTTCTGCCTCGAGCTGACGCGACAAAGTGTGTCCCTTAATTGGCACTCGCTGGCCTCTAGGATCTTGTACAGTTTCGGGAACGAGGCATCAGTAATGGACATGTTCAAAACTCTCCGAGCCGTCTTCAACAAAAAAAGCGTCGCGTTCACCTGGCTCGAGACGGAGGAGCGCGCAGCGGCGCTAAACAGACTCGACGCCACGGCACTGACCTTGATTGGCCTGAAGAAGACCCAGCACGCCAACGCGAGTTACGAAAAGTTCACGCTTGTGATTACCGAAGGCAAGGACTTCGTCAGTGGATACATGATCGCCTTGAAAGAGAATCAGTGGCTGCAAACTGTGACACCACCCACGCGCTGGGGATCACTCGACGCAAGCATGACACTGACCGCTTCCATCGAGTACAAGCCTCGGCTGCGTTCCATCGTGGTGCCACCGCTGCTAATGGCTGAGCCGTATTTTTACGGCAAAGCTGTGCCGCTGCACTTCAACTACGGCACCGTCGGCTCGCTGCTTGCTTCAAGGATCACCGAAGTCCTTGACGCTGAACACATGGAGGCTCATTACAGCAGCGATACAGGTGCGGACAGGGAATGTGAATTAATTGATTTCGCGTTTGTGAATTTCATATCGTTAGGCACGGATCCAGCACTCGGCACTTGAGGCTATGCTGAGTCGTGTGTATGTGTCGCCAGACAGACACCATAGAGGTCCTGTAAGACTGAGAGTGATCATAGAAGCTCAAAAGCACCCCTATCTTGTTTTCACAACAAAATGGCCTCTCTTTTTTTAAAATAAATTTGTTATTCCTTTGCATCACAATCAGTCCCCAAGGCCGCAGCAAATTAGGTAACCAAGCGGTACCGTCCTGCGTTTCCCAGTCAACAAAAAAAAAAATAACTGGAGGACACTTAAGCCATTAAACCCCGCATTTAAATATATATGACGTGATAGTGTTATTAGCTCCCATCTGTCAGCTGCCCTTGCGTGTTCAAGCTAGCGTACGCGGTCATCCATTCGTATGGTGAATACGCGATGGAGAACGTGACTCCCTCCAAAACAGAATTACGCCCGTCGCGGCTGGCTGTCGAATAACAGTGGCACAGGCACAGAGGGACCAAGAGGTGGCACTTCGCACTGGGTGCCATTTTGCTTCGATGCGGGATCAGATAGCATGCATCGGTGCTCCAAATTGGGCGGTCACGCGCTCTCGTGTTTACCTTGAGTGGATGACCCTCTCGATTAGTCACTAATCCCGTAACTTGTGCCTCTTTCTCACGCATACATGGTGTCACATGGTGTAAAAGACCAGCGGGCATAAATAAAAAGCTCAACCTTAACTTAGCTCTATCCAAGGCTCGATATCGAAGGCTCCCGAAGGGTTCGATTCACTTACTGTTCGTTTCAAGGCAATATCTACAGTGTTTAGCAGCTGCCAACTCAGCAACGTCATGAAATCTCATGACGTCGCACAACATGCCGATCAATAAGCGCATGGCCATGTCGCCAGACAACAGAGGATTGCTCGTAATGTTTAACCCACAATGCCGATATCAACAATGCCGACCCCATGTATGCTGGAAATCGGAGCCTTCCACGCTGTGCCGTTAAAAAGAAAAGAAAAAAACACATTTTTTAAGCAGTCAAGCTTTCAGTTCTTGTTGACTGATCATGACTAAATTCGATCACTTGAGGCGAACGTGGTACATATGTCATGACGGTATATATTATCTTCACATCGCACCAATGCAGGCCCCGAAGAGAATCCACCGTCCAACGAATCTCGCTGGAGAGGATTGTCAGCGAGCAGACGCAAGAGCGTTGAGTGCCTGAGGGAGTTAAGTGCAAGACTTGGCCCTGCCGACGGCGCCTCCGAACCACAGCACAGACACCTCGACATCCTGCTGGCCTGGGCGCAGGCAGGTGTGCTCTGCTGTAAATCATTACAAGTTACTGTGGCATATCCGTCACATTGTACTTAGTTTTGCATAGCGCTGTGTTAATATTCTGTTGTTTGCTCTGTTGAGTACCCTTCGGAGAGCCGCTCTCGAGGAGAGCGTCACTGCCAAATCCCAGCGAAGCATGGATGATGGCGCAGCTTGTAATTTCAGTCCTTAATTCATGCATGTTTTGAAAGCCTTAGTGTCTGCTCTTATGACCAGAAACGCTTTTGGTTTGAGAATTCCGGTCTGTTGTCAGTACATACACACGGGCAAATACTGAGGATCCAGCTTTGAGGCTCGCATTAGTGGAAGACTATGCGTCAATATCGGCCACTTGAGCTTCTCTGCATAGGCTGCTGCTCCTAGATCACAGGCTACCTGATTCCATATATCATCTCCATAAATGTGCGGTCCCCATTCGAGTATAGTAAAACACGGTAGCCACTGAGAAGTAACGTTTCTGTCTGGAAAGTTACATAATGAAATTTCGATAAGTTGATCTCAATTCCTTGAGATATTCTTAAAACGTTTTTAGTTATTTTCAAATATACCCGTCTGGGTGCAGCCATACTTCAAGCGAGCTGCGTCAATAGCGTTTTGAATGGCGGATTTCATGGGGTAACATTCGCTGAAGAGTACATGTGCACTCAATGAATAAGCCTCGAAACCAAAATTTGTCTTGGTACAAGCGCACAGTCAGCTATGGGTAACCAAAATTAATTTTCTGCTTAGAGCACTGCACAAGGTTTGGCAAACATAGTTACTATGCAATGACTCTGGTTAAGCTAAAATTATCCAGCTGGCTAAAATTATCCGCAGCTCTCCATTATGTCTTCCTGCGAAGGGTGAGTCATTTTGTTACGTCAGAGCCAGTAAACCAAGAAAAGCTACAATCGCAAGAATAACAGGGCAGATGTCTTGTAATGTCAACTGTGCTGTTCCGCAAGAGATGTTAAGATGTCATCTGCTTAACGTTGGTTCTGCTGACGGGTTAATGTGTGCAGCCTATACACAGTTTTCACATTGCTTGCCTTTGTTTGAGGGGGTATGTATATAGCTGACAGCTCCGATTCCGAATAAAATGTTTGTTCTATTCAACATGTCTAAATCATTGACTGGAAGCAGTTTGTCATAGTTTGGGGCCCAACCATGCGTCTGGTGTCCATTCGCAACCAATCCTCAGCGTATAATTTATTGAGAACTCATAAGCGCGGCCTACAGAGACGAGCCCGAAATGATAACTTTGGTGTTATTTCTATGTATTGACTTTATATCTTATGCCGAACTTCACAGGGACTGCGCGTGGCGTACGAGGCGCTCGTGACCTGGTTCACGTCAGTGGCCGGCGACTCGGAGCGATTACAGCACTACTGGCCCGCTGCACAAGTGATGTTCTTCACTCGCTTCTGCCTGTTGTCGTGCAGCGCCGACCGTCGGCCAACAGCGGATGTGCCTGGGCGTGACCGATGCCTCGTCCCACTGCACAACATGCGACAGTTCGCCGAGACGTTCGAGTGCGAAGATTCGAAGGGCTTCATCGGTGCCAGCTGTCCGTTGTGAGGCGCCGTCAACTGCGACGACGCCGTTGATCTGATACTTTAGTGTTTTTGTTGAGTTTCAATGGTGTCGTCTACCTCGACGACACATTTGATGTGTAGGATACATCTGTGTTTATGTGTGATTACTGTGATTCTGCCTACCAGGGTGCCACCCTTAATCTGCAAGATAGTTTTTTGTTCGCGTGTGGCTGCGTTGTTTTCATAGACCAGGACAACACCTTTGATCTGGAAGATACTTGTTGTTTCGTGTTTGCGTGTGATTGCTGTGGCGTGGCAAGAACGGCAGAGACGGTGACAGTGCCATATGTTTCTATAGGTTCTTCACGCTCAGTAATGAATGTCATTCCTATAAACGATTAGCGCAAAAATGCAGCGCCTGAGCCGATGGCGTTGCGTTGCCTCAGCGCGCTTGCGAGATTGACGATACATCAATAATTCTATTGGAAATGATATTCTGGAGGTTCATAACGTCACGATGTATATTTTCCTTGGCTTTTTTTATTGCTTCTGCAGCTATAGACTGACTGTGCAATATAGGGTAGGAAAAGGCTGGCGAAAAAAAAATGGAAATGACGTTCTCAAGTCCGCGTGATTGGGGTTGAACAGCCACCAAAAACGCTCTGTCTCTATCTCAGTATGCTTCTGATGTACCGCAGCCGTCGTCGTTCGCTTCATCACTGTTCTCTACGAACGCGAGCGGGTGAGCTACATGACACTGTCTTGGGCAGTGTCCACTCCGTCCACTACACTTTGCATGCAAAACACTTGCATTTTCAGTGTTGAGCCACTTGAAAGCATGGACAGCCACCTAGTAAACTTCCGGCGATTGAAACTGGGTATTGATGGTGAGGTTCGACCCGCAACAGATGTCAAGAACAGAGACTGTTTGCCTGCCATCCAAAATCTTTCTGTGAAGCCTGCACCATTTAACGAAACACAATTTGTCGCAGTATGGAACACGTGGGTAATGTCCGACATTCTGATTTTACTACATCAATTGATTCTACTCGCCAGCCCCCAGCTGAAACTGTCAAGGCGATTTCTGAGAGAAGGGTGGAAGTAAAGCCTTCCATAGCACTGTAGTGTAAGAAAGAAAAAGGCTATATATATTGGCCGTAAATATCTCTTCCCTTCGTCTAGGATTTGTAGTAGGCTCAGTTATGCAGAGTTTCTTCCCAACACTGTTCTTTGTTCATTAGTGCAATTCGCGAGCTTAACCCCCCCCCCCCCTTCATTTCCGCTTTGACACATTATTCCGTCTCGGCATCCTCTCTTCTTCTCTTCGCGTTATATCAGAATTCAACGAAATATATCTGTATTGCGAGGAGGGGCGCACTTCATGCTG
>NC_139347.1:20896055-20963555 GCF_055883805.1 Amblyomma maculatum | reverse complement strand
ATTAGTCCTTTGTTGCCTCGGTAGTATTCTAGAGACCCATGATGTGAAGAAACAAAATGTCTAATGGTATTTGCACGTTCTAGCCAATCAAAATACGAAACAGTGCTGCTCACTTTTTTGTTTACTGCTGTAAACTGAAGCTTGAAATCTGCATTCATATTTTTTTTTCGTATTCATGCTCACATAAAAAATGCAGTGTCGACCGCATTATTTGTCTCCGCGATGACCGAATCACGTTGATGGCGAAATAAAAAAAAAAACGATCCTGCGCTTTGCGGTGCAACTACACCCTTAAGTACCCCAGTTGGTCAGGATTGCTTCGCGGTCGTGCACTATGGCCTCCCTCATGGCCCTAATCGTGGCTTTGGTACGTAAAAATCCACCGCTCACGATCTCTTTTAGAAAGTTATATTCAATGTTACAACCACCCCAGCCTATACGGAGGTTCAATATAAGTGCTTGCAGCATGGCCGGTACGTGCCACTGTTTTTCTTCGTCGGCATGCGCTGTCCTGCCCATTGCTCGCTTCCGTAAATGCTACGCGGGAGTCAGACAACACTAAACCTCAGCCTCATGTTTAGAACCACCAACTATATACTGGAGGTACATAGTATTCATAACAGCTAGCTTCTTGCTACATGCCCCCCTTCTTCCCTTGTGGTATGCAGGTATACTAGTACAATACACTGCGCCCTCTGGATGTGCAACGACAAACCAGCACTGCTCACCACTTGCACTTCGATGTGACAGTCGTGCTGCGGGAGCGCTGCAGCCAGTACCGGCAGCTCGAGTTCGCCAACGGGTACGGGGCCGTTGCTGCTTGCGGCTGGCGCCTTGAACGAGTCTGGTTTGGCCAGGACCTGCGTCTCGCCTTCGCCGTGCAGCAACGTCTGCAGCGAGTCCGGCATCTGCAGGAGTGTGCAGGCGAACCACAGCATGCGTGATGGACTCATCGCAGCATGTAAACGCCATGTCAAATTGTCGCAAGTGAAAAAAAGCAATGTATATACACAAGAGAAGAAAGAAACCAGCAGGCAGACATAGCATCTGGAGCACAAAAGTGTCTATAAACATCTTCTTAGCGCCATTGTAAAACACCAAGTAAGCTAGCACCTATAGCCGCCCTTGCTGCAGTATTTGTCCTAATAACTGCCCATTTTTCAGAAACATGCGTATCATTTAGGTGCAGTGACTCCGTGTCTGAGCACCCGCCCCATTTAAGGGCTTCGATCTGTATTATCAGATTCTAAATGGGGACCAGTATTTCCCTGGCCAATTGTTCGCCTTTACTGGGTGTAAACAGCTTGAGAAAATATACCTTTTCACTTTAGCCGTGGCACTCTTGTCAAATCGCCCTTGGGCCATTAGAAATCAAACTCTCATCATATGCACCAACGGGAGCGGTGACCTTGTTAAATTATAGCTGAGACTGCCACTGTACACTGGGCACAGTATCTGTCTCAATTATGGCGCTATGGTCAGTCTGGGAGCAGCCAGTTTTTCTCTTATATGCCTGATCAGCGCGATCACACTCGGTTAAAATAATGTACAGTGCATCATAACAAATACAAGATAAACTCTTTCATAAACAGTCCACGGCTTTCAAAATGCCAGCGTAGATCATTCAAAGATAAAATGATCTATTGGAAAAGCAAGGAACTCATTAGGGATGCTATAACTCTTCATTACAGATAATTTTGAATGAGCCTAGAATGCTTAATAGAAAGTTGCCAACGACGACTATGTGCATTTTTTACATAGCGTTATTAGCCTGTTTGACCAGATTTAAATATGTACCAAGTGGGCCAGGTTTAGACGCTCTTAAGGAATATGCCGGTAGCAGATGCGAGCCACAGCATACCGGTCCGCGGTTCCTGAAGAAACCCTCTTCGGCATGGCATGCCTGAAGGAATGCTCCCAGGAGGAGCGCCAGGGCGAAGGCCGTAGCTGACACAGCTGCCATTTCTTGGCCCTGAGTGTCGTGAGAGGAGGAGAGTAGAAGAGTAAAACGACAACCAGGAAACTTCAAAGATTTTTCTTTGTTCAGATTCAAGCAAGGAATATTACAAAACACAGATTGTTGTCGTGTTTTGTAATATTCCTTGTTTTGAGTCTGTCTTTCTCATATTGATATGTAATGCGCATGTCTCCTTTTCAGCATTTATTTGCTGCTGTTGCTGCAAATAAATCAGATGAGAGTTAGCGCGTGTCCTGTATCTTCTTCACTTCTGTGTGTCATCCTGTGCGCTATTATCTTTCGCCAAGTTGCAATGCACCATCTAGCCCATTTTCAAGTTTTGTTAAAGTAATGGAATGATATCCTTACATATTTCCAGAGCAGATGTACACGCTTCCTAACAACTATTTTTGACGCTACCTAAACAGAGGCGTTGTTTTTGTATTCTTGCAGTCAATGGCGTCATCATTTTTTGAGTACTTCATTGTCTATGCTGTGCCTTATATTACTTTTTGCTGACCACAACTTTTGACGATTGCCCATCTCGCACTTATGCTCGCACAAATGGAGAAACTGTGCCGCGTTGGAAGAACGCTGTGAAACTTGGAGAAGATTGTGAGCCTTTTACTTCTCTTGACAAAAAAAAAGCGGAAGAAAGAAACTTGAGCCGCGCATTACACCAACGAACATGCTAGCAGAAAAAAGAAATTTAACTGCAGTTGCACAACACATGCTCCACAAGAGCAAGCGTAGAACTATGGACTAAGGCAACCCCGTTGACCACGTGTGTTTAGTTGTTGTTTTTTCTAGCCTAGCGAAATTAGCTCATGGCTGCTGAAATATCGAAAAACACGTATTATTCCCAATTAAATATCGACGATTAGCTGGGCTGCCACCGTGTACAACCTGCATTAATGCAGCCTCGTTGAAACGCGCGATTCCGAGCTAACTAATCACACAGGCTGTGTGTGCTACCAGTGTTCCAAATACTGTAGTTCACTTGTCTTGAAAAGCTCATACTCCACTGCGGCATGTTGGTTACTATTGAATGTTGTGCTGTATTCGTCAACTTAGTACCTACGAACGCGTTCGAACAGAAGACAATTTACAACACCGCTCTTAGCATCTTGACTTATTCTCCTTTCCCCCTCCTCACCCATCTGCCTTGCGGCGAGGTCGTGGGCGAGGCCAAGCGTCCACTCGAAATGAAACCCTTATAGCTCCCTTGTTATCTTCCTAACCTAGTCTAACCTGACGTCCACGAGCGAGTTTATAGTACTGTATTCGAAGCCCTGCCAGTGGGCTCCTCCGTCTTACTTCAGCGAGTATTTTTTTTACCCACTTGATATGGGACGCGAGCAAGAAATGCCGGGAAAAAGAGTTGAACAAGACGCACCGGGTCCTGTTGTAAGCAAGTGCCAGTAACTCAGTAAGCCTACGCAAACACTCACCTTAGGTTTTGTTCGTCGACTCGAACCGATGCTTGATCGAGAAATACGCGTGTTCCGTCCGGTGCCGGAGAACAGGCAGGCTGGTTCGCTGGCTGGCTAGCTGAGAGATCTCTGGTCGAGTGCGGGCCGCTTGCTGCGCTTTTATGCCAACCGTCGTGGTAAGGCCACACAGACAGCCTTTCTAGTTATTCCCTCATTTCCTGCGGCCGCAATTCTCGGCCGCGCCTCCCCCAAGAAGCCCGGCAAGTGTCTCCCTCGACGCCGATCCCAACATCCTTTCACATTTGCTTCTTTCTTTATGTGTACTGCAGGCTGGACTGTGAGCGTGACGACCAACATCCTTGTGTTCTAGTGGCGACAAAGATCCGCGTACGCACAGTACAAGTAGCGAAGATTTACAGAAGCCCTACACCAGAAGAATCGAGACGTAGATGTTCTATATATGCCTTGCTGTTCGATCGCGCGTTGTTTTTCTAAGAGTGGCCCTATATAGTTAGCTTGTATACGCTAAGTGGCCAGGAACATCGCCTAAAGAGGTGCTCAAGACCACTGCGCGTTACTATTTTTGTGGCTATCTGACGTCTGTTCAGCGACAAAATATGCATTTGTCCACGAAAAAAAAAAAACTTCGTGCTGTAGATTTTCGGCAAGGACATGACGTCTTGGCCGGGAAAGATGGGTTGTCACCGTTCTGAACTCAATGGCGGCTTGGCTCAGCGTCCAAGGTCCGCACACAACCGGCGATGTCCACGCAACCATTTTGCTTCACAATTCGTCCGGTGAAGGTGACACCTGTCCGGGACACTTGTACGGGGAGGGGGGGGTGAGCGCTTTCCCAACTTTACAAAGCGCCATTATCGGTCAAAGCGGCCTCTGTGAATAGGATGGCGTATTCGACACTGATATAGGCCAACTTCTATTTTCCTTCAGTGCTCCTCAAAAGCGCCGGCATTTGGTACCTTGGTAGTGAATAAAGCGAGAGGAAAATAACGCTCGTCTTGCGTCGGTCTTGTGTTTTACTCCAGTTTGGCGCTTTTTACTTTATCCCTCAAATAGTACACACCATCTAGCCCAAATGAGCGTATATTTTTTTTTTTTTGAGCAGCGGCTGTAGCGTAAGAACAAAGTGTGTGTGTGTATATATATATATATATATATATATATATATATATAAAGAGAATCCGAGGCAGGACTCCTGCCAAAACATCGAATCAAAACAAAACTGCAATCAATATGAAGCATATATATATATATATATATATATATATATATATAATCATGTACAGCCTTCACCAAAACATGCAGCCCAAGGGCATTGCTTCTAAGCCCTCAGTAGTGGGGCTCGTTGCTTATCTCCAGCGTTTGCTACCTCATTGGTGGCGAAGAATCTCATCATCCTCACTCTATAACTTAGGTGTTCCAGGATACCCGTTGCAGACCTTAGAAGCAAACGGTTCGCCCTCTATATCTCGGCAATGACTACATTTCCATAAGGAAAAGAAATAATGGTATAAAAAGTTGGCTGTGGTTTAGCTCTGGTTAACCCTAGTTGAATTGCGAAGGCAACGGCTGCATGGCTACGCTTGTGGCCAAATGAAGAGTCGAATGCATAAGTTAACTCACTCGTGTTAGATCATTTTTATGCCACAGCCGGTCTCACACAGAACACTCACTTCCAAAGGGGTTGTTCGTGAAGCGGCGGTGAAACTCTAGCGTGGCCGATTCGTGCTCGCCCACTCTTTGTGCAAAGTCTGCGCGCCGACCATCGACGTATCCAGGCTGAACGATTAAACAGGTCAAAGCCCTCTTCCTTCTTTACTCGAGACATGCAGCGCGCTCTTCATCCGTTTCTTCTGTACGCCGTCTCCTGAGGGTTTCGTTGCGCCTGCCATTTGTGGCTACGATATACGAGTGTGGAGCGAAAGGTTTGGCTGCGGGCGACCGAGCGTTGCATCGAACACAACCAGCGTTCCGTTGAACGCATCAAATTTCACCGGCGTTTTAGGTGGTGGTGGTAAATGCGTTTATTGCATCTAAATATGGGCTTAAAGGCGTAGCGCCTTTAAGGGTATGACGCGATAGCGTAGGCTACCAGCCCACAAATAAAGCCCTGCATTAACCAAGCCGTATGAACGTGCCTTAGTGGCCTGTAGGGGTAACGTGGGTCCTGGCAGGCTGATTCTGACATAACCGTCCCATGTGAAACGAGAGTCCAAGTTGGCAGCTCCTGCCATTTTAGGCTACGGCATACGAGCATACGCGACGAGCCGAGCTGGGTGGTGTAGTGTTGCTTTCGCAACAAAATGAATAGCTCAGGACAATGACGGGAGCTATTCGATTCTGGCAGCGGCCTTTCGCACCTTTGGTGCCATCATGCGTATAGCTGGAGCACCACTCCTCCGAATAATTTATGCCAAATTTAAATCATTCATCGTGATTAGATGTTTGCGTTCGAACCAAGTGAGATTTCCAATTCACCAGGGCAATGGTGAAAAAAAGAAGCCGGAAGAGAGTGTCAGTCTTCAGCTCTTGCATTCTAATTTGTAGACCGATCAACCCTTAGTCGTTAGCCGAAACATCATAGAGCTCTGGCGGCTGTCTCAGTATTGCACCAGAGAGGCGGAGCGCTATATGTGTCGTCACGTCCAGATCGAAATACGGCATTGCGCTTCGCACTTCTCGTTTCGAAGCATCAAACGTTGACGCCGTAACTCCAGCCTACAGCGACGTGCTGTATAGCTGAAATACTAAAGCATTTGGACTAAGATCAGACACTCAGTATTCCGCCGGCAGATAGGCTGTCGTCGTGCTCGAGAATTTTTAAGAAGAGTGTGATCTCTATCTTCAAGTTCCCACCGACGGTTCCGTGTACAAGGTCAGCGGAGCTAGTGCAACTGCATTGAATATTCTATCCCTGTGAGCACTGTCTGGTCTCTCTGCCTTAATCGAGTCTGTTTTACTCTGCACTGCGGCTGAATAATTTTCATTCAAGCAGGTCATCGCGGAAAGAGGCTAAAATAAATAGATTACTAGTAAATGCACACAATATTACAAACCGAACCCCATAGAAAAGCTGATATAAGAAGCCTGAAAAGTATTTTTTTAGTTTTACGGAGCCTATATACGTTTCACCTATATTGTGACCAAAAATGATGTAGCCTGCCTTGATCATCCAAGGGCCGGATTATGTTGGGTGCTATTTGGAACCGCTGCTCCGCCTGTAGTTTGAAGCCACGCTGCGGCAAAATCTCTGCTATTCTTTAGCATTGCCTCACACCAAATCCCCGAGACCTATAGCTCTCGTGATGTCACTACACCGACCAATCAGAGCTCGGTCAGGTCACGAGATCTTGCGATGCCATCGAGCTAGATACAAATTTGTGAACTTTGTAGCTGATTCGATGGATAGCTGGCAGATGACAATTGGTGACATGAACTGGAAATATTGTGGAAGTTTGTGGTGGCAGCCACAGTGTCGCAATCTGAGTCAAACAGCACGTATGATATCATTACAGTCCACATTACAGGAACTCAAACATCTTTACTGCCCCCACTAAGGACTTTAAACTACATTTCATCAAAGCCGCATTGTCTTTCTGTACTTTCCGTTCCTTGCCTATAGGTGAACATTGTCATGAGTATGATCACTTTTCGTTGTCTTTACGTTTTGCCACGTTGCGTGCATACGTTAGACGGCCGTTGGCCGTTAATTACTGTCCTAGTATTTAATTTGCTTGTTTAATTTATATATTCGTGCTCTTTCCCTACTACTTAATTTTCATGTTCTATATGTATATGTTCTCCTTGAGTACACACATGTCCTGTTTCTCTTCCTTTACTGGGCTTGGGCATCTCTCAAACTATCCTTGAAGCCTTTCGCCCGATGCCCATTTCCTGTATATTATTGGAAATACATTTTCAACTTTTCAGTACTACGGGAAAAAGCCGGAATTTCCCATATTGGTCGAGAAAGGTATGTTATCTAATCCCGCCACACACCACCATACCAATAAGCGCTCGGCTAGGTCATGTGACCGTGTGACGTTGTCAACTGCTCCATCACGCAGGGAATTTCGCGTACCCGAGTTGGCGTCGGATAGAAGGTGACATCGGGAAGGTTGTAATGTTGTGACGCCATCCGCAGGGAGAGCATTACAAAGTGTTCCAAGAGAAAGAATAGCAATTTCGATGAAAGACAAAGTGGTCTAATGGAATCGAACAGTCATCCTGTTTATCGCGAGTTGGGATCTCGACCTCCACTCTACTGTGGAGCGTTTGTTCACTGCGATAGTTTGGAGGTCTCATGCGAACACCTAGTGAAATGGAATGAATGGGTGCTACGCATTGCATGAAAGCAGTAGTTATTCAAAATAAAACAATCAATTAGCACTACTAAAGTCCTTCTAATGACTTTAAAGGTTCTGACACTACTATCAGCGCTCAAGTAGCCGGGCTACTATACAAGTTAGTAACTGTAAGTAGCCCTACGACACAGCTGTACTAGTTAGTACTGCCACTACTAACTAGGACTACTGATTGGCATATCATAGGTACTTTAGTAACAATGCATACGGCATCGCTCTCGCATCATATCTTAAGAATACTTACACGATCCCTAAGTTTTTGTCACTGCTCGTTCGAGCCGATTCTGCGCAAATTTGGGTTCTGACCATTCTAACACTATTTTGACGGCTTCTTAAGCCTGTTCTCTATTTTCTTTTATCGTTTTAACGAAGAGGCGTACAAAACTGACACGTGGACGTGGTGTCCACTTGACTTATCGATCACAACATCATAAGATCACTAGTAATACCGTAGCAGCATAAGCAAAGCGATGGTCAGAATTTATTTTGAGTTTATTTATTCATTTATTGCTTCAAAAAGTACATAATTGCAAGCTCTGGCAAAGGCTTTGATTTTGCACAAAACGTTGACGTTTTCGTGTTCTTGCAGCAAAGCATGCATATTGTCATGCTGTAACGCGTGAAACACTTTGAAGGCAACTGCAATACCATTAATCTATGTTGCAGTCTAGCAGAAGTAAAATCATATATTGCATCAACGAGCTTTTACGCCAAGGAGGGGGTACAGTTACCACTATTAACTCCCACAACTGGTGCCGTAAATATTAATAACTAAGGAACAAGGTCTAAAAAATCTCATATTTCAGTTGAAAGAAAAACATTTGTGAGGGTAAGTACACGGATATCATCACATCATCACGCGTTTGCTGCAAAATGTTCCTGAAACATATACCACAGCAAAACAAAACAAAAATAGGACACGCAATGGGCGCATCTGCCTGCCATTTACGGTATGTAGGAATATAGGCGCCTTTATTGCGCCTATGTAGCTGCTGGTTGAGCTGATGATTATTGCAGCCCGAAGCCCCTAGGTTTAGCGTAGAACTGTAGCATAGATATCGTGTCAAAGACGAAGGGGGTGCATGCGCTCGAGCTTCCACGAGATCCCTGACCAAGCATCTGTGCCGCGCGGGCCGTTCTTCCCCGGTGACCTGAGGACAACGATTCAGCAATGAATTCCCTCATTGGTGAAACATACCAAGGCCAGCTGAGCCTTCGCGACAGGCAGATGAGCGTCATCATGGTATTGCTGGTAGCCGTTGTAGCTGGCTTGTGCCGCGCTCTCCGACGCATCGTCAACATCCCCGTGATAGCCGTGATCGTTGCCCTGGGCTTCGGCGCAGGCCGCCTCGTTAGCCGTTATGATCTCAAGGAAAACCTGCTGCCAGTCACTGATGCACAGATCCGAGAGTTGCTTTTCCTGTACCTGCCGATGCTGATGTTCACAGGTGCCTTCAACATGCGCTACCACCTCTTCAAGCAGTGCTTCTGGCAGTGTGTGTTGCTCGGCTTCGGTGGACTCTTGTTCAGCACCCTCCTGTTCATGCTGTACATGTCGGGCACGCGTGACGCCGAGAAGCAGAACCTGGCAGAGACTGTGCTCATCAGCCTGCTCACCTGCTGCCCAGAGCCAATGTTTGTCTCGGACATAAACTCCCTCTCTTCGTCTCGTTCCCACATCCTGGAGACCATAATCATGGGTGAGCCGCTGGTTGGTGTCACTTTCCTGTGGATGGCCTATCGATTCAGCACTTTACCGGAGAGGCTGACTGTCTATTCCTTCATGAACACTATGGGATGCACACTGTTGGTGGGACCGCTGCTGGGCAAGGCCTTCGGTCACATACTGGCCATGGCGACAATCGCACTCTCTCAAGACATGCCAGTCTCTTTCATTGTAAGCGTGACCAGCGTGGTGGCCACTTGGGCCTTCGCCGAAGCATATCTCTACGGCGCTGGAATCACCACTGTCGTCTCAATGGCGCTCACAGCCAGCGCCCACTCGGGAGCCACTGTACACAACCCTATTGCGTTGAAGAAGTTCTGGATGCTTGTGAGATACAGCTACAGCATAGTCATCGTGTTCCTCTCGGCGTACCGGATTGGCCGCGATACGCGCGAGTACCTAGGCTGGCACGAAATCATGAGTCCGATAAACGCGTACGTGGCGAAGATTGGCGTCAGGTTCGTGGCGACAATCGTGCTGTACCCTCTGCTGGCGTCCGTAGGATACGATTTGAGTTGGCAGCAATGCCTGATAGTGGCCTGGGCAAACTTCAAAGGTGCCGTTATGATAGCCCTCGACCTCACGAGGGCTTTTCCCACAGTGAACCTGGAATTTGCCCTCAAGGAGCAGTTTGTCCGTATGGGTACTCTGTTCCTCGTGCAAGTCCTCAACACCACCACTCTTCCAAAGCTGATGTCTATGCTTGGGCTGCTGACGCTGTCGGACGTTGAGAGAGCGAATATGAACATGGTGATAATGGCCCTACGAAACACTGCGCGTTCATCGACGAGCTACCAGCGTAGAGACAAAAAGTTCTCGGGCGCTGACTGGAAGTGGGTGCAAATGCATACTTACATCGACAACCCGTACGCCGGTGCCGAAGACGATGAGCATGCCGAACAGACAGACACGTACATTCCTGCCCGCGTCTACCGAAACGCGGCCGCAAAGAAGGCCAGCTGTTCTATCCTAAGACTGCAGAATGTGTGCTACAACAAACAATACGAGGACGGCATGATCCACAACAAGACGAAGACCACCATATTAGCTGCTCTGCAGTACCCCATGGAGAAGGAATGTTACCTCGACTATTCCA
The DNA here is from genome assembly GCF_055883805.1 of Amblyomma maculatum. Classification (NCBI taxonomy): domain Eukaryota; kingdom Metazoa; phylum Arthropoda; class Arachnida; order Ixodida; family Ixodidae; genus Amblyomma; species Amblyomma maculatum. The sequence continues at coordinate 20,952,961 of NC_139347.1, read as the reverse complement.
TGATGAAGCCCTACATAACCGTTTCTGACTGGATTTACCGCTTGAAAGACCTGGTACTGCGATTCGCTGGCAGTGAAGCCATCGAGAAGCGCCAAACACGCTCCACCCGCTCGCGCACTGAAGATGACGAAGAGGAGGAACAGGTGGGCGTACTTTCGAGCATGCTCAAGGAGGGCTGGTACCATGTGCTCGTCGGCTTCGTGGCGCTGGGCTTCGTGTTGCTACTTAGCGGACTCGCAGTTTTTCTTATTCAAAAGACCGCCGAGCCAGCAGAGTACGAGGTGCTGATATCTGTCATCACCTCGGTTCAAGGCGTGTACGTGCTGTTGTACTCTCTCGAGATGGTCCTGCTTGTTTACAACGTAGGCATGCTGCACGTGCGACGGGACATATGGAAGCAGATGGACGTCATCATGTACTTCCTGGTTGTCACAGAGTTTGTGTTGATCAGCATGGCATCCGTGCAGACCGATAAGCAGGTCATCAACAGCACGCAGGTAGTCACGTTCCTGCAAATAAGCTTCATAACGCTCATCTCCTGCCGCACCTTCAAGACGCTGCAGAGGCGCGTGGTACTCTTTGTGTGGATATGGGACCTTTTGGACGGGATACTGAACCGCAAGCTCTTCTACGCGTACGACCTCAGCTGGGCGTACATTACCGCTGAGGATGAAGCCATGGCCAAAGTGTTCCGCTTCGTCACGACGCCGCACCTGGCCGTCGCCATACGCGAGAACAGCGGTTACAATAAACTGCAAACTCTCAAGAACGTCGTCGATATACAGCAGCGCTACCCCAACATCGAGGTCGCCACCAAAACCCGGCAGGCAGCGCGCAGAATCCTCAACAAGGCGCTCGACGGACTCAACGAGCTCCACGAGGGCGGCCTTTTGGACGAAAAGCAATTCAGTTTGCTCTACGAAAACCTCTCCTGGATGATCCAACGAGCAGACGGCATGCCTACAAACGTCGCTGTTGGGAACGCAGCCTTCAACACTATGCTCAGCGTTCCGTGGCTATCCCATGACGTTGTGCCACGTCTGCTCAAGTCCTTCTACCAATACCTCAGGGAGGGCGAGCTGCTCGTGGAGAAAAACAACTTGCACGAGTGCGTCTTCATAATCTGCTCGGGGATCGTCCGTGTCAGCGGTTGCAACGAGGAGCCGTGGGCAAACCCTGTTCATCTGGCCAACTCGGACTCGACTCACTTTTACTTCTGCGAAGGTGCCTTCCAGGACTACCTGGTGGCGCCCGATACGCTCGGTCTGCTGGGCTTCCTCACGGCTAAGCCCTCGGTGTGCCGCTGCGTCTGCGAGACGGACGTCGAGATGTGCTGCATACCCATGGAAGAGATGACGCTGCTCGTCGAACAGAATCCCGAGCCGCCAAATTTGGTGTACCGCATGTGGTTCAGCGTCGCCATCCGAGTAGGCCTCGCCGTGCTAGTCAACCAGCGACGATATCAAGTGAGCATTTTGCAATGGCGTAACAGTGCACTGGGTGGTCGTGCCCCATGAGGTGCCATTTCCCATTTTCTGGATCCTTTTCGTCTTCTAGCATTGTTCACTGTTGTTAGGTGGCAAATCCCCGGCTTTCAAGCTCACATGGGAAGCGGCCGCACTATTGGCCCATTAGCGAAGCTCCTCATCATTAAATGCATGATGCAGCCATGGTTAGACAGCATCCGGCGAGTGGTGATATCGCCGATGGCAGGTCCTGCTATTTTGATATCTATGACTGGCCGCTCGATGCTTTCGTCCGACGCTTTCGCCATTCCGACGTATGTGCCGTCTGAGAGCAGTACTAGGAGCCGATGAAGGGATTCTCGAATCGTTGCGGTAGGAACAGAGGAAAACTAGTTGCTCCATAACTATACTACAACTATACAAATATATATGTCACTCAATCTTTTACTTTAGCATATCGCGAAATAAAAATTACATTGTATTGGAAAACAATAAGAAACGGGCATGGCCAGGGCGGGTAGTGCGTAGAGAGGATTATCTATGGTGACTAAAATAACAAATTCACTTTCAATGGAAAGAAAGCCTAGCAGGTGGTGGCGGTGGTGAAAACATTTATTATAATACATATAGGTATATACACTAGGTGGGATGCCTAGACAGGCACTCCATTGGCGTTTGCCGCAGCCCGGGCGCGCTGCGTTAAGACCTTTTGGGCCTCTAGGGTGCAGCAGCCGGACAGGGTCGCCTCCCAGTTCTCTCGGGTGGGGTTGGAGATAGGGGGCAAAGATGGGTTTTTCTGGCAGGCCTACACCATGTGGTAGGTGTCAGACACCTCGGTGACAGAAATTTCGGCAGGCGGATGATTTTAAGAAGTTCGCAGGGGTCAAGTGAATGCAGCTAGCACAGAATCGGGTGAATTGAAGTAATATAGGAGGGGCCTGCAGTGCGGATAGTCCGGATTATAATGATGATGATAAAATACAAGCTGTCGCGGGTACACTCGTAACTCACAGCGCTAACCACACAGTGAGATTATTTAGCTGTTGCACCCGACGCAGACAATGGTGGGTACGAGAATTGCGGGCAGTCGATGCGTAGCAGACGGATCTTGTAATTTGTGCACAAAACCTTTCCTAGCACAATTTCTGCGCTGTCTACACTAAGCGGCGAGCATCGAAAAAAGGGCGGTGTTGCGTGATCCTAGCTGAATCATGATTGCTTATAAGGACTGCGGCTTGCTAATGACAAAATTGACACGTAATAAGCGTAACCATGCAGTGATCGTAGAGGAGCTGATGATGATATGTTTTTTTGGCAATTAATTTAAGGAAATTGCAACGTTCCAAGCCTCTTTTCACATTTTGCGCCATATTGCGCAGGAATGGACGCACGACAAGTTGAAACGGTTCTTGGAGAACGGTATCATGCCGAACCTGTACTACGCGATCGATTTCACGCTGGACGAAGCAGTGCTGGACGTGATCTTGATCCAGGGCGTCGTCCAGTGCTCGAAGTCGCAGGAGCTCTTCACCGGCCCCGCGTATATCCCGAGCAACGTGCGAGAGATGTTTCTACCGGGTAAGCCCACGGAGCGGGCGCGACCGGTTATGCTCATCACGACGGTGATGCGCTACCACCTGCCCAGCGACCTTGACTGGTTCCATCAGCCGCTCACTCACTACGACTACAAAAAGCAACGGGCGCACACTAAGGCCCTGCCCGTTGCCAAACCTGAATAATGCATCATCCCTGAAGTTCACCGGTCACCAATCATCTTTTCGTCAACTCGCCACATCACACCACCCTCCTGCGGCGAACCTGGAGAAGTCGCTCATCTTTGCACTCATCTTTCGCTATCGGACCGGAATCCATATTTCAATACAGGCACTCATCTCAGTTACAGGCACTCAGTTTAAGGAAATCTCAACGCATCATTGTGCTGAACTTCAGTAGCCATTCTTACGTGTAGTCATTATTGTCATTCCGGACCCATCTCATTTTTATTGGCCATTCTATGTCATTACTGCTTGCCGACTATGGCTGCGGCACGCGAAACAAAATGTTAAGGCCACGATCATGTGTCTCAAGCTTCTCTCTGCCAGAGCCAATATTTTCTAACAACCCTGCCAGCCTACTGCAGTCGATCTCATTAAATATGCATGAACGGCAAAAATGACTAGCCACGTTCAGCTCGCGAACATTATATATAGCAAACCGAAGTCGGTGGCATAAGCATCGCCTTCTGGACAAGGTTCCAGAAAGGCTCCGCCGAAGTCGACAAACAGAAAAATCCCAGTCCGGTGAGCGCACTGTCCCTAACAGACCATCATTATCGATACAACGCTGTCTACGATGTAAGCGAGTGGTGAGCGCTGTTAATGTTTAACCCCAGAGGCGACAACCTGCTTGACCAAATATGATTGTGATATGACACAGCCTGGCAAGAATATAGTATTTCTGCCAGTGGAAACATAATCCTTGAATTCCGTGGTCGGTTCCGCGATCCTACACGCACGTCGCTACCAGTACTGCCAGCATTGAGTTACATGCTCTGGCCTTGATCCCGATAGAACCGGTTCTCGGAATGATAGTGTATAACGCCTTGAAAGCGCGCCAGAAAATCATCGATACAAAATGACAGGTGAAAAAAAAAAAAAAACATGAGCATCAAGTCTCCGATGATTTCTACTATGGCCTTATGGACGATTGCTAGTGTTGCTGCTTTGTACGAAGCAGGTCCAATACAATGACTGCAAAGGTCACGACTGCCGGGGCAATGCCGTGACTGCAAAGTTCACCCTGCTAAGTGAAAACAAGGTGATCAGGCTGTCATAACAAAGTGACTGGCAAGTACTGAGAGGATGCGACATTCAGCAGAGTGCGCACCTTGCACTGGGATAAATAGCATTCGTGTAGGAAGCATTCTTTGTGGCCTTCCTTTTCGGTGATTTTTGGCTGAGAACTACCACGGACGCGGCTTCAACGTTTGTCGCCTCCATGCTTGAGCATCGATAAAAGGACACTTATAACCGCCAAGTGAAACTACATCGTTTAAACAGATGTCTTTTTGAGACCGGCAAAAAGCAGCGCCTAAACTATTTCAGCGTTAGCCGCGGAATCCGTGTTGGAGGAATATGCACATGTCCTGGTATGGATGACCTCAGACGCCCCGTCACCCCATTTTGCCCTGTGCTACCGGATCACAGGACGATGTCCATATTTAACAACTGTTGCTCTATCTGAACTTCTCAGAAGTGCATCAGTCGCTACCAAGGAACCCTGGAGCGAGCAGAAGAGTATAATTTGTTTTGTTTTTTGTTTTTTGAGCTGGACTGCCCACAAAGTTTTGCCGCATGCTGCAGCGATTCGACACGCCACCACTTGTGAAATCATTTAAACGTTGGGACATTGTACTGACAACCGTAATTACACATCTTCTTTTGTACCCTTTATTTTTATTCCTCAATGCGTGGGGAAGCATCGAGGCTTTCCTCCCCCTATATGTAGTTACATCGGTGAGAGGGAACGAAAACCTGTGGCTACAACCTGGAGTCATGATGTTCATTGATACCTCAAGAATGCGTATCTATCTCGAAAGAGTAACCATATCGCTTCATATTCTGGAAATTGACTGAAATGTGGAGTCAGCTACGGCTGTTCATTAGCAAAAGGAGTAGCCATCTACCGCATTTGTTCGAATCTAAGGCGATAATTCTTTGGCAACACGAATTACGAAACTTTTTAGGGGGGCTCATATATTTGAGGATTTACCTAATACTTCATAATACAAAACTCACTGAGGCTGGAAACATTGCATGCATGTGGTACCACCACAAAACTCGATTGAAGACAGCAGTGTAGCCATTATTCATAAAATAATTTTGCCTTTTTCCATGCCATTACCGCATTTACCCCTAACTACTGCTAGCCGTAATCGAGAGAGAATCTCTTAGTGTTTTGAAATTCTTTAGAAGTCTAGTAAGACAGCCTTTCAGACGCCTTGGTAGACATATACATGTTCACATATTGAAACACGCCTACTCGTACGCGCTTCACGTCACCTCGCGGCACAAAAATTGAACTGAAACTTAACTATTATGCTGTTACTTTTCACAAATTTTGTAGCAACCCAGGTTGAAACGCATTTGCAACTGTTCAAAGGTTTCTTGCAGCAATAATATTGCGTGTTTATCGTCACAGTGTAAATAGTCGGTCTATTTGTAGCAGACCGTACTATTCTAGAGCACTATAACCGTACTGCGCGCCAAATGGGCCCGCTCACAGAAGACATTCCTGAAGCTATTAACTATTTTATTGTTGACGCTGAAGTGTACATGCTTCTCAGATGTGCTCGTCCAGGCAGTACTGTAAGAAAAAAATACAGTTATTGTAATATTAAAAATAATGTAGACGAAATGTGATACGCACGTCTGCTACAGCACAAGAAAAACACGGATGCATGCCATTGCACCCTGTCTTCTGCTGTCACTTGGCGCGGAAACCAAATGTAGCATCGAGTATTGATAGTACACAGACTAAAATCAATTTGCGAGAAGTCGGCACCGTCAGATTGGTCTGCGGAGGACTATGCATGGAACCTTGCTCAAATTGGCTGAAAAGATGTGATTCCCTGAGTGGTAACCTTAGCTCGAAACAAACTTCGAGCTTACTCAGATGCCTCATCGATCCCAATAACTCCAAAATCAAACAACGCAAGAACCTTGCTAGTGCTCTACGCGGTTACCGCGGCTCCAATAGAGATCTCATACAAACCATAAAACAAAAGTACTTCTGCACCACAGTCGACACGGACCCCCTCCCTCCCTATAATGGGCAGCCAAACGAGATTCAGAATTCAACATCAAACAAATACAGGTCGCCATCCTAGCCATGCGCAGAGGCACAGCTCCTGGGAAAAACAAGATCACGGTGGGACTCCTCGCCAATCTCTATGACGTAGCCCTCACGCAGCTCACGAATTACATTAACAGCTGTTGGCGCACAGGCCGGCTGCCAGACGAGTGGAAGACTGCGGAGGTGCACTTCATCCTCAAACAGGGCAAACCCATAAATATTAACAATCTACGGCCCATCTCTCTCACCTCCTGCGTAGGGGAAGTCATGGAGAAGGCGGTACACATCAGGCTCACCCGATACCTTGAAAAAAATGACTTGTACCCACACACCATGTTCGGATTCCGGCCCGGCCTATCCACCCAAGATATACTCCTCCAGCTTAAGGAAGAAGTCGTAGCCCCTCCCCCCCCCCCCTCCCCCCCGAAAAAAGCCTTTCTTCAGGACGATCGCTCTCGACCTCATGGGGGCGTTTGATAGCGTAAAGCACCACTCTATTTTGGAAAATATGAGCCACATCAATCGCGGTGCAAGAACTTATGCATATGTAAAAGATTTCCTTCACGGTCGTACCGTCTATGCCGACCTCGGTCTGGCACAACCCAGCCAAATACTGCTAGACACACGCGGCACGCCACAGGGTGCTGTTCTATCACCCTTACTTTTCAATATTACTTTAATCAAACTGCTTTAATCAAACTCCCAGCCCAGCTAAATCAGGTATCGCATCTGCGGTACGCCTTCTACGCAGATGACATCGCTATTTGAACTATGGCCTATTCTACAGCGGAAATCGAGGACCGCCTTCAAGAGGCCGTAACCATCGTGCAAGCCTACACCGCTAACTGCGGGCTTACTTGCTCCCTCGAAAAGCCGGAGTTGCTGGTACTACACAGCTCCCGCCAAAGCAGACCCACTCTTGAAGTCAACCTTAATGGAGACCCAATACCACAGAAGGATACATACATTATTTGCATACAGTTGTTAATTACCACATTATGTGAAAGGCTGTCCGACATGGCTACAGAGCCCCGCCTAACTTAAGCCATACGAATTCATCTGTGTGGCATATGGGTAACATGTCTAACTCGGCATGCAAGGGGCCTGGAGAGTTCGATTCTCCTCGTCCCCTCAACTGAAATGAAAATTCCGGATTGGCAACTCCTGCCAAATCGGCAATGTCGCGCGACGCCGCACAACTTTTACGAAGAATCAGTGCGTCAGCTGTCGACTATACCCCCTAGGCCCGTGATTTTTCGCTCCCAATACCGATGCTAACAGCGGCCCGCATTTTCTGGAGAGCGAGGCCTTTAACTCTGTCGCATTAAAAAGCACGTTTGGGCATGTCTTACTTGCAATGTAAAAATTTCGTTGAGGGAATGAAATATCCGGACAACAGCAGAACGGAGAAGCCGTCCACCTGCTAGTCGGAGAAGTGGCGAAGTTTTACGTTCCCATTTTTACAAGACTTAGAAACTTAACTTAGTTTACCAGCACGGCTGAAAGATCAAATTTTTAAATGCGCTTCGTATGCAGGCGGCCTGCTCCGAACAGTGACTGTGCGCGAGATTTCACATTGGCTTTGACAAGCTCTATATGAAGGGAAAGAGAGACGTTTATACGTTTCACTGCTGTGAATGGCGCTCATTTCTGAAAACTGAGTGAAAGGCGTTTGCCAGCAATGCCGCACAGTAGAATAATACTAGCGCCAACTTATGCCTGATGGCAAATTGTCTAAAGTTTTAAAAATGTGCACAGTGCAGCTCTAGCGAAGTTTTCAGTTACCAAGCTTCTGAAATGAGTTCAGGCTTTATTAACTTTGGTTTGGTTTGTGGGGTTTAACGTCCCAAAACGACTGAGGCTATGAGAGACGCCGTAGTGGAGGACTCCGAAAATTTCGACCCCCTGGGGATCTTTAACGTGCGCTGACATCGCACAGCACACGGACGCCTCTTCGTTTCGCCTCCAGCGAAACGCTGGGGATCTTTAACGTGCGCTGACATCGCACAGCACACGGACGCCTCTTCGTTTCGCCTCCAGCGAAATGCAGCCGCCGAGGTCGGGTTCGAACCCGAATATTCCGGACAGTAGTCGGGCGTCTAACCACTGCACCACCCCCCCATTACCGCAGTTCTGTCAGTTTTGTCAACAGAAATGTAATCTAATTGAGAAAACTGACCGAGAACAATAATTTAGTGGTTTAAAAAGGGAAGCAAATGACATCAGGTTACAGAAAACAACCAAACGAAATGATCTACGCAATAGCACCAATTTCTTCTGAACAGTGATCGATCCCTTAAAGAAAGAAACTTCAGGAATTCAGTACAATTCCTTGAGGTGTTGTGTCATCATGTCCACTTAGCAGTTCACTGACCAGCGTTTTAAAATTCCAGCCTAATTTTCAAATTCCTGTCATTCCTGCGCCGTCATCCCTTTGCAAGTTCTCTGATAATTTCGCTCGGTGAGCACATCAGTGGATATCTTTAGATGCTGTCAAAATGCATGCTCTTTCCTTCTGCGTGTTGAAAGGTAGACTGCTCAAACTCAGGCGCCAATCCCTTCCTATGCCCTTTTTTGACTTTACTTTAGCTTGCGTGACATCACGTCTTTGACGTAACCCTGACTGACTGATTTAATTAACTATTTTAGTATTTGATACATTCAAATGTGGCGCCAAGCCATTCGCTAATGAGACCATTTTGCATTTACGTTTTCATTTTCGCCTCTAATTACCTAATTACCCTTTGGCCTAATTATTTTTTCACACTCACTACATCAACCTCTATCGACTTACATCACTCATTAACCTCTACGACTTCTCAATTACCCACAACTGCTGCGGACACGATTTTGCAAATCGCGCGCCAATCCCTTCCTATGCCCTTTTTTGGCTCGACTTCAGGTTGCGGGACGTCGCATCCTTAACGTCACCTTGTGGAATGTCCCTGCTTGCAGTCTCCGCCAGCAGACCGCCTACACAAGATGTTCCCTACACAATACAGGAACACATGTCCGTGGTGCGGGGCAACCCCCACACTATACCACATCACATGGGAATGCGAACGAAACAGAGCCTTCCACAAACTAAATAACCCGAGTGCGGAACAATGGGAGGATCTGCTGACCAGCAGCGAGCTCACGGCCCAAAGGGCACTGGTGCGGCACGCCTGCGAAGCAGCAAGACTCAGCGGTGCCCTGGAATACGGGCGCCGACCTTGTGAAGAGGCCGAAGATATGAAGACATCGGCCCGCCGCTAAAACCAGAAACGTTTTAGAGCAATAAATGTTTTCTCTCTCTCTCTTAACGTCACCTTAATTGACTGATTTAATTAACTATTTTAGTTTTTGATACATTCAAATGTGGCGCCAGCCATTCGCTAAAGAGACCATTTTCGACTTTATTGTTTTATTTTTCGCCTCTAATTAATTACATAATTAACTTACTGGTCTAATTATGTTTTTGCACACATTACGTCACCTTCTATTGATTGACACCACTCATTAACCTCTACGACTTCTCGATTACTAACAACTGCTGCGGACAACTTTTAGACTTTTTGCCTGTAATTGATTACCTAACTTATTGGCTTAATTATTTTTCGGTAGCAACATTACGTCAGCCTCTATCGATTGAAACCACTCATTAACCTCTACCCCTTCTCAATTACTCGCAACTGCTGCGGACACGATTTTGCGGACGCTGTCTGCGGACAGAGATCTGTGAACATAGCGAAGTAACGCTTTCGCGTTAATAATATTTCGAAGCTGCATTCCTCGTTTCGGAAAACCCGTCAGTCCTGAAAAATACATTCTCGGTACAAGAGTGAAGGAAACTACATGACCGCAGGGTTCTGCTGTGGCCGACTCTCGTTTCTAAACAAGATTGCCCGCATTTGACCCGCTGCGCTTTACATCTGACCTTCAAACTCAAAGCCAAAGAGGAAAAGTAAATTATTTTGCTTCCTTGTGCGCGAAAAGGCTCGACTCCTGTTGTCGCGGTCACCCATCATTGCATCGCTATCGCCTGCAGCGCCTCTGGTGGCTACCGACGGTAGCGCATACCAGGAAAATATCGCGTATCGTTCACTGGAGTCGTGTGTCGTGTATTTGGCAAACAGTCAAGGGGTGCTCGGCTGCTCAAGCAGCTCAAGGCTGCTGCAGTGCGGTAGTACCGTGCATTCATACGAGTGGGACCGGCTTTGTGGAAGGTGCTGTCTGTGACCGGGATCAGCTGACGAGGCCTCGCTTGAGGCGCCGGGTTTGTTCAACGCGTATTCGTAGAACCTTCAGCCTCACCATGTCCAAGCAGATACGATGGGACAATCTATTCACGTACGACACCTTAGTGCACGCCGTTGGCGGTGCAGCCGGCAGCGCAGTGGCCATGAGCGTGTTCTTTCCTCTCGACACAGTCCGTTCCCGTCTTCAGGTCGAGCAGCACCGGGAATCGAAAAGCACCCTAGCCCTCCTGCGTGAGCTTGTGCGCGAGGAAGGACCCGGCAGCGTGTACAGGGGCCTGGGGCCCGTACTGACTTCTCTGTGGTGTTCAAACTTTGTCTACTTCTACTCCTTCCACGGTCTCCGAGCTGTCATTGCTGCAGGCGACGCCAGCCGCCACGGAGCCCTGTCCGATCTCTTGCTCGCCTCAGTCGCGGGAGTCATCAACGTGCTCACGACCACGCCACTATGGGTTGTCAACACGCGTATAAAGATGCAGGGGGCCAAGCTTGCGGCCGCCGATCGAGAAGCGCTCCGCAAGCACCCACGCTACAAGGGCCTCTGGCACGGCTTGTACCACATCGCGAGCACAGAAGGGCTGCCGGCACTCTGGGCTAGCACCTTGCCTTCGCTCGTGCTCGTTTCAAGTCCCGCCGTGCAGTTCATGGTGTACGAGGCGCTCAAGCGGCGTGCCAACGCAGCCGGCGTGCCCCTCAACGGTGCCGTCGTGTTCCTGATCGGAGCAGTGTCCAAGGTTATCTCTACGGTGGCCACTTACCCGTTGCAACTTGTGCAAGCGAAGCTCCGCTACGGGTGCCCACCTGAGCTGGCCAATAAAAATCTGCCGGGCATGCTGCTCCACATCGCCCGCACGCAGGGATTTCCGGGTCTCTACAGGGGACTCGAGGCCAAGCTTTGGCAGACGGTGCTCACGGCGGCCCTCATGTTTGTCGCCTACGAGAAGATTGTGCGCTTCGTCATGCAAATTTTGAGGCCGTCCGCGGTCCGCCGCGCTGCCTAGTGCAAAATGATCACGTACTACAGAAGAGGTTTGAAAACATTTTCTTTCTTTCTTTTTGATACACCGATGCAGTGCGGCGAGTACTCGGGCAGGTCATCTTCGCCCTAGAGACAAGCGACGGGACTGCCAGCTGCTAAATTTGGTGTAGGATGCTTGCAGGAGGTCATCCAAGTGGCTTGCCAACTGCAAAGACGACAGTTTGAAGTACAATAACTAAAATTGGCCGGTCTCTAACGTATGTACGGGTATGCTACCAGGAAAAATAAAGCCACTACTAACATTGTATTCCGAGTGTTTCAATGCACCTCTGAAGTTTCCTCATTAATCTTCTCGCACAGTTCACTGTGTAAAACCAGAATTCACTTCTCTGCTTTCTGCTGTCTCATCCCCTGCCAATGCAGCAAAGTAAAGCTTTACAGCCTTAGGCATCGCCAAGGATAAATGATTACCATTACTCGAAACAACTGCAACTGCACGAGCAGATCGTATAAAGACAATCTCAAACTAGCTGTCTATGTCTACGCCACATTACACAGGAGAACTTTTAACGATAGGAATAGACTGCAAATATAATGTCGCCTCTGGTGGTGCCATGTAATTACAAACCAACTGAGCAAGATTTAGTACTTTGCATTTTGCAGACCACAGATGCAGTTATTCAGAATGCTATCGTACATTAAATTCAGAAAAATAAATTGCAAAGACTCGTAACAAGTGCAGCTCTACTTGTGCCTTAAGTCAGAAGTTCTGTAATATACCTGCAGGGAGTGCTTCCCATTGCAACCAGCATATTCTCGCTTTCCTCAAAAACCCCGAGTGGCAAAAGCCATTTCATGAGATCACTGGAATTTCCAGGCCACTCAAACGAGATGTGATAATACTCCAGACAGACCAGCCTGGCTGGCTTCATGCCAGGTGCACTCTATGCAAATGGAATTGGCTGCAGCAGCACACTTGCTCATCCGACGCAAGTGCAAATGCTGCAAGCTTTGCTTAAGTGGTCGTGGAAAAACTTCCAATCAGACCAGTCTCAAGTCAATGCTTCAGCTCCTTCCATGTTACCATGAAAAAAAGCACAACTAACACAGCTGCCATGTAACAGGGTCTAACGTCTGAAACGTTAGTGAATAATATACCAAGTCCAAACCAATTACGTTAAAGCCTAACTATGCCCCACCTTTTTTTTCCTTTTCATTCCATTTGTCATGTATATTTTGGCAATACTGTTGGTGAACTTTTTTTTCTTTTACTAATCTTCAAGGGGTTTGCAGATTCCGACAGCAGCAAGCAACTCAAAAAAACAAGCAGGGGCAAATGGCATGCTGAATGCTCTTATACAGAGTGCTTCAAGTAACTTAAACCAAGGATTTTAAAGTAGCCAGAAAGCCACAGCTGAGCAATACCAACGACACATAGCCTAGCATTATGTCGCGCTCCTTGTAGTATTTCTATATTTTATTTTAGGACCAAGTAAGTTTGTTAAGCCATAAAGAGAGGTTAAGAAACAAGTGATCCCATTTTATACCAGTACCTCCTATCTGGTCGTTTCTTCTGGCATTTAAAGAAAGCATGCAAAATGTGAAAAAATACCACGTGACTGCTCTTATGCACTACCATATGCAGCACTTCCAAGTCCGTTTGGAGTGGCCAAAGATTGGGCGCTTACCATGCCCGAGTGAGCGGCTGCCATTCAGATCAACATGCTGCACAATGATATGAAAGAAAACACAGACTATATTGAAGTGTGAGACTTCCTTGCTTTTAACGCAATAACATTAAGGGCTCTGTTCTGTAGAAAATACAACGCTGTTGGCAATGTGAGCGAAAAGTCACAGGCATGGCTCTGGCAGGTGGTAGCTGGCAAGCTACATGGCTGAGCTCCGATTCTTCAGTCGGTTGTGCGACTTAATGAGACCACATGATATCACAAAGTTTAGAGCAGCTGGCAACTCAAGTTGCTCGAATGAGATGGTGGGAAGGATTAAAATTCCAAGGCTTTAGCATGCTGAGTTAGGCATGCTATAACCCTGGGCCAAGCAGTATGCTTCTATGGCCCGGTTAAAGCGGGGCTCTATGCTATGTTGGTGGTCACCTATGACTCCTAGCTGGATAACATGGTAGCTTAAGACTATGCTAATAAGAATGTGTGACATTAGAAGCATGAATTAAGGGATTGGTAATAAAGCAAGCAGAGACTACATGAAAGCGAATGAATTACGAGAACAGACGCAGACAGGAGCCTTTAACGCTATATCATAATACCATCACAGGTGGAGCTTAAATGTACCCCATATTTTCTTCTCCTTCATTTTTTTTTTTTTTTTCGTTGATGACAGCTCTGTAAAGCTTCGTCTAAACTTACTATCGGGGCTTGCCCATCACTTATTGCAGATTACGAAGCATGCTTTCCATGATCCGGCAGAATATGCCGACGCACGTTCAAGCCTATGCTGGCAGCGACATTGGCTGCTCGCTGAGACACTGAGCGAGCATATCACTTTAAAATGTACTTGGCAGCACTCCAATACGGTATTGTAAGTGCGTAATAGTTATTTTCATATTTCATGAGCTTTCTTTTAATGTGAAAAAAAGGACCATGCACACCGATAAAAAAAATTGCATCGACTACTCCTTAAAGAAATGCAATTGACCGTGAAGTGAATATTACAAATTTTGCATGACTAATCTTTGCCAATTAACTAATAAGCAAAACTTAAAACATACTCTGAAAAGCATCACACAAGAGGAAACAAGATGGCAATGGTTTCACTCAGCTGTGGTGCACCACTGTGTTCTTTTAATCATTGGTTCAAGTTATGTAAAACACTCTGGACAATTCATTTATTCGACTCCAGCGTTCCTTTCAAGATTGTTCACATGCAGAACAACCCGAAGAACTTGGAGGCTTTATCTGTGCCTGTGGCTGAAGGTACGTTGGAGAGACCTAGGACATTTTTTTTTCCCAAGCACATCAGTTTTCATAAGTAGAGCCCCTTTACAGTAATGTCACTTAGGCTGGCAAAAATTTTTACTATATCAGGGTCCTTACTCAATCAAATTTGGTGATGACATGGCCCTGAGAATGATGTCTGCTAATTAAATTCCTACTTACTAAACACGTAAAAACAAGAGAAACGTAATGTCTTTATTGTTTATCTGCTGGCACAGGCCACTGAGTAGCAACGCTGAGCTGCAAAATAGCTCCTGGCTGCTTCCATACAGACATAAGGCACATGCGTTTTTCTGCTGTACGCGGAAATCCAATGCATATTTGCTTACATATGCCATTTAATCAGCTCACACTAATCTCAAATCCAGGGAATTTAAACTCCATGCATGCAAACTTTCACGGGTAGACAAAGGTGCAGGCTTACCTACTTTTCCCTTAACTACCCAAACAATGTCACTATTAATCCAGAAGAAAATCGTTCACGCTTCCAGCTTTCCAGTTGTTCACTCGTGTCTTGTATTACAGTGCAGCATATACTCACTTCGGCACGCTCGCCAGCCTGATCATCACTACTGTACCAACGTAGGCCTTAAGCAGACCCACTATAGGAAAAACATGTACTGAGTCAATGACTTTGGTGCTCCCACAGGACAAGTGGTACTGACAGAGGGAACCTCATTTATGTCGGCACTTACCGAGCGAGGTTCTTTGAGTTTGTGGTACCAGCTATCGCAAGAGAACAGCCTGTATCATCAAACAAATGGACTGACTGAGTGGCTTAACAAGATAATTGCTGATATGATTTCCATGCATATAGATGATGACCACAGAAACTAGGACCAGATGCTGCCGTACATCATGTTCTCATAAAACACTGCGCTCCACGAAACTATGTGCTCCTCTCCACATCATTTTGTGCATGGATGCGAAGCCTTGACCATGCCGAATGCCAGGCTTCTTCCAGATCCTGCTGCCTCCTCTGTTGTGGGCGCTGAACAACGTGTTCATGAAGCAGAAGCCGAACGCCACCTTGATCGACAGTGAATCCAGTTCCAACAAGAACATGATGCCCAGCACTATAAACTGCGCGACAGAGAGGTGACTTACACGCCCGGCGACCAAGTCTGGCTGTGCAGTCCAATGCATTTGCGAGGGCACTCTGAAAAGCTTCTTCGCCATTACTTTGGCCTCTACGAGGGGCTACGCCGCCTCAGCGAGGTGAACTACGAAGTGCTCCCACAAGGAACTGTCCGCTCCTCTCTGCAGCCGAAGTCTGAAGAAGTAGCCACGTCACGAGAATAAAGCCGTATTACATCCGTTGAGCCCTTTCCAGGGTGCAAACCAAAGGCCAAACAGACTCGCCCCATATAGCCTGCTTTGCTCACCCTCTGTTCCCCTATGTGTGCGACATTGGGTCAATGCCTCTTGGAAGAGAGGAGGCAATGCCACACTGCTGTTCCTCTTCTGGCACCACCATGTGGCCGAGCCATACCTTGGTACGCAGCTGAGCATCATCTTCGTCTCTTGAGCTCCACCTCACTAAAAGAGCAGCAGTGCTATCCTGCTTCTTGCCACATTTGTTGGCAGCAATATGAGTAACTGTGACTGTTTTCACATCGTGTAGAAACTTTCCAATTTATTTCTATGACCACTTATGTTTATTGCTGGCTGCCAGTGCCACACACAGGCACAATTTGCTTACGTGGCATAGGAATGTAAAAATTCAGGTTCGTGGCAATAAAACAAATCCAATTACAAAAAAAAATGTCTCGACAGGTTGAGTCACTCTTCCGGACAGGCCAGGTTTACTGAATGGCAGAGCATCAATTCATCACCATCATCACCAGCCTAAGAGCAGGCACGGTGCTTATATACAGTATGAGAATGCTGTCCTCAACAAATTCGAGCCTTACCATTACCTAGTCCCTACAATGACCCTGAAGTGGTTTAATGAATACCCAAAGCATAAGGAAAGTGCACCAAACATTCCACTGCACCTCTTTTCAATAACTAAGAAACGTGCATTCTGAGCAAATAAAGGAGCATCGATTATATGTTGCTGCTGTTCTAGCTGATTCACTGTTTTCACTTAATTGTACGAGAAGAACCAACTCTTTAAAGACTCGGATATCAGCTGTTCTGCCGTTAATTACTGCAAGCCTCATGTATAAAATATTCTCTGTATCATGCACAATCAGGCTTACGGCTACAAAGCAAAAGTGAATTCCCTTCAGTGTAGAGAACGTGAATAATAAACCAATACTTTTCAGTTCTCTCTCCAAGCACTGTATTCATTCATTTTCCTAACAACAGCAAAGTATTTTCATATTTTAAGCCATGTCTGTAAAATATTTCTTCCAGTCAGAAGTCTCAGAATTCCAATGAAGGAAAGAAAAACTGTCGCAAAATAGAGAGGAAGCTATCACAATGCTGTAACCGGCAAGGCTAACACATGCTACCAGTCGAGGCAGTGAAACAATCTGCTTACTATATGTTAGCTTAGCGCACTTGCAATTATTAAAAGGGGCTCTTCAACACTTCGTGAGCACAGTACATAAACTCACTCAATTAGATAGCATTTTCCTGAAAGTCTGAGACAAATAATGCAGAGTCTGCATGCAGCAGAGAACCCACTATCATGTCATAAAGTTGACGAGCTGTTTCTGGCAAGTTTTTCAAAGTTGCGCCCACTCCAGAGTCATATGTCAGTGTATGTCGATTAAGAAATGGCTATTGTCGGATTCTTTCAGGCGTCACGCTGCTGCTGCGGTCATGGCCAGTCAGCCGCATCACAACAGTAAGGACATTCCTATCACTCGGAGAATTCCCACACACGTCAGCACTGCAACAGTGGAACAGAGTAAGTAAGAAGAAAAACACTGGCCTTTGAGCGTGCAAAAAGTGAGTGAGGAGGGAGATAAGTGCAAAAGGCTGAAATTCAATGTTTCACTGCGGAGAAGTCAGCTTCTACAAGACTGGTTAAAAAAATTCTTGTTGAAGAACATTTCTAAAGCAGATCCCAAGCATATCGCAACTTCATTGATTAGTGTTGAAGGGTTGTAAAACGGTGATAGAAATGCAGCTCTTATATTGGAAAGTCAATAATTTATTCGACCACTGACCAACTTCTTGTCCAGCATATAAACAGTCGCACTATTACAGGCACTGCAAGAAGCCTTTTCCTTCTCTCTTAAAACCTCGTGACATTTTACCTTCGACATATCAGCTCCTATCTTTTGGTGCCGTAGCTAAAATATTTCTCATTTATGTTTCACCAATATACTGTATAAACGCGTGTAAGGGCTGCACTTTTTTTTTCCAGATTCGAGGGCCAATTTTCAGGTTGTGGTCCATACACGCAGCATATGAGAAAAAAATAATTTTATTTCTTTTTTTTTAATTAGAAACAGACTAATCAGTGAATAAGCGGCATATATTTATTGTTAAATTGCCACTTGCAGGATCTTCCAACTCCGAGCTGGAGCTGTGCTCTGGTTTACATTCACCCCACAAGTCATCGTCTTCAGTACAGTCTAAAATGTTTGTACGGCTTGCCTCGAAAAGCAAGCACGCCTTTTGTAGCTGGTGTTCTTCAATGCATCCTTCTAGTTACACCATCTTCGAACGCACTTTTCGTGCACGTCATATTTTCTGCCCGCCGCACGCTTGCTGTGTTCGAGGGCAAACTCCGCTACTTTCAGTTTAAAGACTGCCATGTAGCTACCAATATGCTTGCCCATCGTGCTAGAATGGCAACACTTGATGGCAATTCACGAAAACCAAAGCTGAGCACACGAGGGCCTCAACTATGGCGTGCGACCATGCCAACCACGTTACTACTACCATAGCCTCCTTTATACTCTCTGTGCCTGGCAAATCCGCGGCCGTCATCGCCGCTCCTCCACCTTTGAGAAGTTACGCCGCTGGCTGCCGAGAGATGGCAACAGCGACGGAGGGTCACCCTCGCCGGGCGAGTGCCAATTGTGCCGTGCTGCAAAGCAGTCCGATAGCCACGTTTTGCCGCTCTTTCGTTGTTTCGTGGACTGTCTTGTACTGTGCAAGGTCTTGCTGCTACTTTTCTCTGCCTTCAGTGGCTGCAGGAATACAGCATTGCACCACTTGGTAAGCGCGAGCTTTTTTTCATCCTTCCGGCGATGGCTGCATTGTGTTCAGCTGCATTGCGGCTTGTACAAAATAGTGAGAGCACCAAAAACTGTGTTTATTACATGTCAATACTGCAATGGCAATACTATTAGATGAGCACGTGTTTTCTGTACTGCAATGCTGATTGCTTCCCTGCCTAGCTTGTCCGCATAGTATGTTGGATGTGTTCCTGTGCAGTTTTTTTTTTTTCACGGTATACGCTAATTGTGAAATTTTATGATAAAATAGAAACACAAGTTTACCTATTGTGACGACGGCTACTTTAAGGTAGTTAAACCGAATGATGCAAAGTCTATATCGTTTCCCTTGTTGTCAACTCGATCGCTGTGTCCCTCTCTTGCATCGGAAACTGCGAAACTCGTATTCAACCGCATTGAGGCCAATGAAAATCAATGACAGCACCAGAAACTGTTTATTACGTGTCAGTAAGGCAATAATATTATGAAATATGCACGTGTATTTTCTGGACTGCGGTGCTAATTTCTTCCAGGTTAGTTTGTCTGTGTGGTATGTTGCATGTGCTCCAGCGCAGTCGTTTTTTTTTTTTTTTTTTTTTTTTTTTTTGCAGTATATAGGCTAACTGCACAACTTTGTGGTAAAAAAAAACACAAGCTTTACCTATTGTGTCAATTACTTTGGAGTGAGCGAAACCGAAAGATACGACGCGCATATTTGTTTTCCTTGTTTTTCAAGTTAGGCGCCATCTAGGGGCAACATCTGGAAGCACCTATGCACATGCATTTTGAAGGCTATTCCCGCGTGGGTAGTGGAAAGTTTAGGTGCGACCCTTAAATGAATTTTTTTTTT
Organism: Amblyomma maculatum; assembly: GCF_055883805.1. Taxonomy (NCBI): domain Eukaryota; kingdom Metazoa; phylum Arthropoda; class Arachnida; order Ixodida; family Ixodidae; genus Amblyomma; species Amblyomma maculatum. The sequence goes on along the minus strand of NC_139347.1, from coordinate 20,933,481 downwards.
TAAGTATTTGCTTCAGGAAATAGGGAGTGCGGCCCTTACACGCGTTCATATGGTACTAGCTCCAAGTAATTATTTGTGATGAGTCACCCACAGGATTTTACCATCACCATTATTTATAAATCCAGCAACTTTCTGCTAGTCAACTACTATGTGGTAAAGCAAAAAATGGTGCGGTAAGTAAATTTGTAATGTCCGAAAGCTTCACGTGGGGCTCAAGGCCACTTGAGATTTCAGCACTTTACTTAACTCTGCGAAAATGTGGCTGCCACAACCGACATTCAATCCCATGCCTCTAGGCTCAGCAGCTGAATGCCACAGTCATTAAGCCACCAGCAGGAGGAGCAGACAGGAATTTCAACATGCTTGCGCTGCCCATAAACTTTTGTAGGTTAGAGTGCATCAGTCAAACAAAAATGCTCACGATTCATGAATGAATGAAAACGAGCACCCTAGCAGGCTGCTAGAAGATACTTACATCGGGAGTATGGTGCTCACGAAGCAGCTTGTCTCGGAACGGCTGGAGTTGGGCGAATTGAAAACGTTCCAGAGTAGCCCTCATATTGACTGCCTGTGAAGCAAACGGTGAATGCGCACATTACCACACTAAATCTTTTCACAACCGACAGCAGCACTCATGCATTGTCGACATTGCCTTGGCATCCAACTATGTTCTAGTCGTTGAAGACACATCAACAAAGAGTAATAATTATGTACTCGTGACATAGATGTACCTTTGCAGCATTCTCCTGTTCGCAGGGCCACAAGGTAAAGCCATTTCGTCAACCCATTCCAAACCCAATCAATTTCTACTTCTCTCATCTATTTTTTTCTTGCAGTGCCTTTACACACAGTGTATTTCCAACAGTGTTCATTTGACTGCCTTACTGCAAGCACTATGAACTGGCTCATACTGCACGCTACAGATATGCACCAATGTGCATGATAGAACTACAGTAACGCAAAAAAAGAAAAACAAATGCAGACACCAAACAAGCTTTTTAAGGGGAGATGCTACTCGAAAACATTTTTTTCTTAATATTGATGCTAGGTGAATGAAAATTGCACCACTTATAGAGATTGATCTCCTCTTTCTAAATATGCTTTTAGTTTTAAAATAGCTTAATGTTTTCATATTCTAAATGCCATGCATAAGTGAAAAACAATGCATGTTTGTGCAGCTGCTGTACACAGCAGCAAGCATGGTAGGGCAGAGCCAACTAGTTCTTCTTGTCCCCAACACTACACTGAGTGCAAATAAGCAACATAGCAACATTCCCTTGGCATGCAATGTTTTGAGACAATTTTATATCTGGTGCCTTGTTTTTAGTGGCTAGCACCAGATAATTTTTTAAATTTGCATGCCCAAAAATACTGCTGATTGCATTTAAACCTAGATACTTGCATTCTACACATCCTAAAGATTATGCATGCCAAATTTGGTGTTGATTGAACTAAAATAACGACATAAAATATTGTGCACAAAACTCATATTCGGCCCAAAATACGAATTCGAGAAAAATGCGATTTAAAGATACAAAAGCTGTTTATTGCTGTTGTAGCAGCACTATCTGCATGAAAATTGCACACAATGCAGGCCAGGGTATTATGATACAGTGCACAGTTTTAGAATTCACCAGCATCATATATTGCTCCCACAGTGACATTGTGAGCAGCATTCTCAAGGCGTGCTTTCTTGGCTATTTAGTGATGCTGAGACCTTGCTTCTGTCAGCCACTGCTTTGTAACCACAAGGTGCACATTTTTTGTTATGGCATTAAACTCCTTATGGTGCACTTGTTTCGGCAAACCAAGAACCACACAAAATCGGGAAAGTTGATTGTATCCAGCACCAATAACGAGCGCCGCAACCCCTGCATTGACGTTCACGGCAAAACTCTCCCTCGGGCTGGCTGAAGGGCGTCGTCCACCGGAGCTGCACACCGCGCACGACTACGACACAACGGACGTGGCACACGCTACACTGCTGCAACGCAGCTCTAGAAACGACGAGAGTCCTTTTCACTTCTTGGCTAACTCGCGAACGGAAAGTTAGCAGCGTCCGCGCTCCCGACATGCTGCTCGCTCGCCAGTGCGTTCGCGGCACCGATCTCGCCGATAAAGGCACTCGCCGTACTAGGTCTCCTCAACGCTCGAAGATCCTTATCTTCTTATCCAATGCACTGACGAAATCATCTAAGCTGTCACTGAAACTTCAGTGCCCAGCCGGCTTCGAGCTGTCAAAAGTGTCGCCTCCGCCGAGGTTAGGCCTAGCTTCCGCGGACGTCTCCAGTGCACGCCGTTTCACTTTGCCGGTGACTTCCCTTGAACGCGTGGTTTGATCGGTACTTTCGACACCGAAAGTCACGTTTCTTCTCGGATTCTATCGCAGCGACGAGCACGAAGATGCATGAAATTTTGAAAACACGCCGAAAGAAAACTAGCGGGCAAGCGTGACAGCGAGCTACGCGTCGCATGAAGAGCAGACGAGCTATGGCCGCTTCCCACACTGACAGCCAATGGCGTGGTCGAAATCGCACCACGTGATTTAAATGGCCAGTGAAAATGCTAGGTTTGGGCGGCGAAACTTTTTTTTTTTTATTACTTGCTGGAGGTTTGTGAAGCGGCAAAGCCAGCTTTAGGGAGAAAAAGCGTAGGCCTGCCGCCTTGCAAAATTTCAGTGGCGTGCGACGCCGCGATTTGACGCGTCACGCGCTTGAACATGGGTCGTATCTGCCCCTTCTTTAGCCACCTTGCGTGCTTTAACAGACTTTTTAAATGATTTCGCGACTGTTTTCGGCTCTGATTTTTTTATATATTAAAGAGGAAGGATCAGTGTTGCTGAAACAGTCAAAATCACAAAAGTGACTTTTTTACTGAAAATCGCCGTTTTTCGACCCGCGTCTCCCCTTAAGTCATTTTGGACATACAGACATCACCCAAGACATTTACACTTCTTTAATGATTAAAAACAGCTGTAAAGGTCATTGCACTCATACTGTCAATAATTCTGGGAGAAGAGCAATGTAATTTTGTGCACCCAGAACTGTCCTCCAAAACTCAAATTTGATTGCTTTCTTTTAAAGACTCTGCGCAATTATGCCAACTATGCAAACAAACAATTTGTTCAAAGCAGAAAACACATTGTCTTTCATCTCCATGTTTCCATAGGGAGAAACCAGTGCAAATAGTGTTTTGAAGTGAAACACCGTGCCTTTGCAACACGATCACATACAAATGTGTAATGGTGGAATCAATAAACCACAATGAGCATTCACGTTTGTGTCGCCAACATGGATTTCATTCTTCCTATACATGTGGACCATCTAATATAGCGGTGCTCAATACATATGCCTCCGGGACTACAGCATTTGTTTACTACAAATGGGGACTGAAGATGCTGCATTCAAACGAAACCTCACAGTGTTGTCCCCTCCCAGCAGCACATCACTTTTTAATACAGTCCCGATCAGTGTGTGGATAAGCACCGTACTGCCACCAGTGGATTAGTCTACTTATATGCATCATGTTTTGGTAGAAAAGGGGACAGTTCCATCAGAGCCATGAGCCGCAAAGATGGTTCAATTTGAAATAAAAAAACTGCCAAAATTTCTGCAGTGACAACCATGCTCTAAAGTGGAGGTTATGAGGAGAAGAAAGATGATTTGACAAAAGCAGCCACACTCTAAAGCTGGTTCGATTTGTTGCTGAACCAAAGTCAGTTTCTTTTGGATATAAGCAAACATTTCTATTCTAATTAAACCTTACATTTCCACTAAAAGACTTACGCCTGGTGTGAAAATGAGTAGACGTCATTGCTGAAAAGATGCACGTTCAAGTACATGTAGTGCATGCCATCACTGCATTCACCACCACATCAATGCATGTCTCTCCTTTCCTTTATTACTTTTTCTTTCAATTCTCATCTGTCCACACGAGGCAGCAGAGGTTTCTCAGCTAGAACCGGTTGGCAGGCCAATGTATTTTCTTTTCCTCCTTCCTACAGTCACAACAACAACGTGGATATGCTGGGCACTGGTCCCTAGATTGCCTCGTGCTTAAGAGCAGTGGTAAACTGGCGCAGACTAAAAAAAAGGTATCGGGGGCTCATTACCTATCAATGGACTGGTTAGACTTTAAGCTCACCTTTTCTTCGAGCTGGGCACTGGTGCTGGGAAAGCAGGTCCAGAAATGACGCAGGAGCTCAAACTGTGCCTGGTAGATGCTACGAAGGTCACGCTGCACATCCACGCTCACAGTGTCTGCAAGAAACAGCGAGAACCAGGCAGCACAAGATTACTCATGACTGTTCCGTTATGCTTTGCATACAATTCCAACATACCTGGACATTTTGTTTTGCAAGTCCATTTTATGGTTGCAGTGACTTGCAAAAAGTGACCATTGTAAAGGAATGCTGAGAATGAGTTCAACAAATGTTTGTTTCCAGCAAAAACAAAAAATTATTACTCAGCCATTTGCAGCTCAATAGTGTTTGAAGCAAAGAATACATTTACTGCTGAAAAAGCTCTAAACTTTTTCTCTTGTCACTTGACTCAACTTCACAACGTCAATCACAAAAAAGATTGTGATCATTGTATGGAGGCAAATACCAGTGCAGCCTAGCCTCAGAGATCCACATAAAAACAAGAAGCTGGCGGTAATACTGGGATTTCGTTTTCAATAATCATTTGCTTATAAATGCTTAATTTTCTGTTACCTTTGTCATCCAAAGATGGTAATCTGTCATTACAGGCCAACATCAATTCATCCTCAGTGTCCTTTTAAAAACAACTAAAACATTGAAAGGCAAGCAGAGCCATGCAGTGCAAAGCAATCACAATGCATAAAGTTCAGACATCCAACTTTATGGCAGCTAAGACATGCATAACAAAGTGGCTACTTTAAATTCACAAGTTGTTGATGAATGTTGTTAGCCATAGCCACTGCACAATGAAATCTGTTGGCATGGCTACTGCAGTGGCATTAAATGTGGCCAAGGGCTAAAACATAGCTTTAGTCTAGGCCCACGTATATAGTGCATTATTCAATTCTGGACAATTTAAATGACATGAAAGCTCTCGGTCTCCAGTACATTTCAACGAGCTAGCCTTATTAAACCATAGAAGAAGAAGAAATCATGTCACATGCCTTCCAAATTGTGTTATATAGACAGCAGAAAAATCTTAAGATGTGCCACTGAAGAAAAAAATATTGGATGAAAGAAAAGCTTCACCTTTCAAAGGTACTTGCTGAGCATTCTTCATCAAGGCACCGCCTGGAGACAATTCACCCAGGACAGACAGGGCAGCCGAAGATGGCAGTATCTGTGCAGAGCAAGCAGACAAGAGGTGTCTCTCTTACATACACGGTCACAACACGATTCTTGCGGCACACCAGACGAAATCGCATGGCCTGTGATATCTCCAGTATTTAGCTGCTGATGCCAACACCATAAGACCCACAATAACTTTCTCTATATTATGCGCACCAGCATTACTGTCAAATATGACAACAAACCAGGGCAGCCAGCCAAATGTTTCTTTAACACTAGCATTCACATTCCTAGACTTCATACACCCTCCTGCCATTTCTCTCTCCTGTGTAAGCCCAATAAGACAAGCCTGTGCTTGTACTCAGTGCAAGAAGAGAATTCTAGATAAGTGGCACAAACCCCCAACAGATGGGGTAAGGCTGTGGCAAGGTTTAAGAAATGGCAAACACTGCACGGGTAATGCATGCATGCAAACTCCTAAGCCTCACCACTGAAAGGCAAATAACCACGCTAAAAAGCCAAACATCGAGTAAACAAACAAGCGAAGGCAGGTCACAGCTTTATCTCCATACCATTTTCTTCAGTTTTCACCCATTCACACAGCAATGCACCTCACATCATAAACTTGCTAGCATGCAAGGAAGTTACTGTGCAAAAACATAACAAAAGCAAAGGCCAATACTGAGAAGGGAAAGCTGCTTTAGAAGGCAGTCTGCAACGCCTTATCCCGGTTTGGGGTCAGCAGCCTTGATCAGCTTCCTCCATCCTGGGCGATTCTGATAATCCAGTGTTGTGGCCGCTAGTCCGATGGCAGCCAAGTCGCGTTTCACAGCGTCCAGTGAGCGCATCTTGTTTGCCGTCTACCTTAAAGTTGAAGGCAGTTGCTGCCACGGTTCCATCGCTCATGCGGCGGACGTGTCCGTACCAGCGCAGGCGACTTTCCCGAATTTTATCAATGATCGGCGCAACACCCCATCGACGTCGAATGTCCTCATTGCGTTGCCGATCCATCAGGGTGGAGCCCACCATCCAGCGAAGCATTTTCATCTCCGCAGTCTGCAGCTTGTTCTCGAAAGGGCCATGGTGGATAGCCAGCATCCCGTGGAGTATAACGCTACTGGACGTACAACTGTTTTGTAAATCTTTGATCATAGTAGTCGAGAAAGGCTACGATCACAAAGCACTCCCGACATTTCACGCCATTTCAACCAGCTCCGCTGATGAGCATTCTGGCGTCGCAGTCTGCAGATCCATCGGTATGCAGGTGGGATCCAAGGTATCGGAAGTGGGCAGTCTTTGGCAGTGGGCAGCTGTCGACATAGATGGTGCCTAGCTTCAGGCTCGTTTCCAGGTACTCAGTCTTCTTGAGATTTAATCTCAGCCCGTAAGTGGCAAGTCGATCACACCAAGCTTGCGTCCACTCCTGCAGGTCTTTCCGTGTACGTGATGTGAGCATCACATCGTCCGGGTATAACAATATCCATAGTATGTCCCTCTGTAGGTCACAAGTTATGGTGTCCATCACCAAGGCAAACAGCAGAGGGGACAGTGCAGAGCCCTAGTGGATTCCAGCAGTGATCAGGAAGTTGCCTAAGAGTCCAGCTGGGCATCTCACACGACTACCAGAAGTATCGTGCATTACCATGACAAGGCGCATGAGCGACTCGGGGACACCATGAAGGCGCAGTGCCAGTCGAATAAGTCTTTGAACGCTTTTTCCAGATCAAGGAAGGATATGTGAAGGGGCTTGCGTTTCACTTCCCGGTGTCGTTCCATCAGTTAACGGGCAGAAAAAATGGCATCGGTCGTACCAGTGCCGCGCATAAACCTGCATTGGATTGGTCGTACGCTGACGATCGCCCGAATTCGAGCATCCAGGATCCTCCCGAGGATCTTCATCGTGTGGGACAGGAGGCAGATGGGTCGATAGTTTCCACAGTCAGCAGGGTCCCCTTTATTTTTATATATGGGCACAGTGTTCTGCCACATTGTGGGCATCCCTTCAGTCACTAGAATGGAGTTAAACAAGCTCGTGAGCCACTGCACGCCTGGGCTTGTTGGTATGTTTCTCACGGATTTCCAAAACTCGGCTGGGATATCATGCGGTCCGGTCGCTTTATTCAATTTCATAGCACAGATAGCTGCTTTAATTTCAGTCTCCGAGATAGCATCGATGAGACCGTAGACCGGGATACCCTCAGTAATAGGTGGGTGGGGAAATTCCTCGTATGAAATGAGATTGAAATGTTCACGCCACCTTTTGAGTATCAGCCGACAATTGGTCAGCCACGAGCCTTCCTGATCTTTGGTGCACAAATAGTGAAGCTCGATGTTTTTGGCCACTCTGGCTTGGTGTTTAGCGAAGCGATAAAGCCATTTGTCATCAGCCTCAGCTATCAACTTGTCATAGTGATTGCTTTTGGCGATGGCTACTGCACACTTGGCGTTGTTCTTAGCTTGACGATAGTTCTCGAGGTTGGCCTCCGTCTGGTCATCTCTCCACCGGTTGTGAGCTGCCTTTTTTGCAGTGACATTTTCCTTCAACAACAAGAGCAACAGGATAGAAGGGCTACAGTGTGTAGCAATAAACTGGTGCTGGAGGCTGCTTCATGCATAAACTAATGACAAAAAAAGCAGCCCCCTTCTGTCTTGCTCAAATTTCTTTTTCTTTTGTCTTTTCAGACAGCACTGCTTTCAGTCACAAAAAAACAAGTTTCTGAAACAAAGTTATATACCCCTGTCACACGAGCACTTTCAATTGTAATCAAGTCAATCAAATTCCAGCTTGATGCGAATCTGGCGTTGCTACACGGCAAATTGAAACGCGATCGCCTATGATCCTGCTCTACTGGCTCTACCACAGTCAAACTGTCATTACCCCCCTCGTTCCCAGACATTAATCAAACATATCAACCAAAAGTAAAGAATAATCAAATAATTTACTATGAAAACATGCAATATTAAAATAGATAACTTTGCGTTTAAATTTATGTGATCTGAATCGCAAAGCTGTGGTCTAACTCTCAGCACCAAAAGTGGTAAACAAATGTGTGGGATCGATTACGCTTGTCACCTCCCATGGATGACACAACTGAAGCTGTGGTCCAAATGAGAACAAAGTTTTAATCAAGCTTGCATTGCTGTATATATATATTACAAATTGATGGCTACTCTCTGAACACGAATAAGCCTATAAGGGAGTAAAAAGGGAGTTGCATGTCCTCTAGCGCACTCCCTTGTAGGGGCAAGGTGTTCTCTCCAAGCCTTCAGGTATACTTTCATTCATCACAAACTATGTAGAATGCAATACGCTGGCAACAGAAGCACATTCCCTCCTTAAATAATATTTATTTGATGTAATTAGCAATGAAAGGAGACTTCTAATTACTGCACCAGAAGTTTTGACTTTAGACATTAGAGGACACAGAGACCCCACTTAAAATTTTCGTAATAGTTTAAATTCGCACATTTAAAGTGAGAATTGGATTCCATAAGTCTAGTGATGAAAATCTGCCCCTGTGCTCGGGCAGCATGCCCTGATTTTAACAGGGAGTGCGCTCGAGAACAAGCTACTCCCTTTCTACTCCCTCATAGAATTATTTGTGTTTGGAGTCATCATGTGTGCAGCATCTCTTGTGTAGCAATCTAACTTGTCGATCTGAATCGAGTGCGTACGTGTAGCATGATCCATCTCAACCGCAAGTGAAATGTCAATCACGATCGTTACCAATAGCAATCCAAAATGCCTGTGTGACAGCAGTATTAATTCCTCCAAAAATAAAGAAAAACGAGAAGCCCATGTGTTGTGCAGACGCTATGTTCTTATTACCTTTTCTCTTATGTACATCCATGCATGGACTGCCACAGAAGCCCATATAAGCTACCTTCTCTATCTATTCATCCTCTCCTTCCAAGCCCACCAAGACAACACATGGACAACATCCTACTCACCCCTTGCCCAGATGGGTTCCACTGGGACAGCTCTCGTCGTAGCACACTGGGTGCAACATGAGCCTCTGGCACTGTTGCTGAGTCACCCAGTGTGGGCCCACGCTGGTGTCGCTCGCCCTGGCCCAACCGCACTGGAAATCCTCCGCCGGCACCATTATTGCCTACCAGGTCATCCAGCTGCGTTTTCTCCCATACCATGGCCTGGCCCAAAATGGAAAGACAGGAAAACCATTAAACGACCTCTTTACAAAAGGATTCCTGAAATACCGGTTATCATAACTCCCACATATGGTAAGACTTACCCTTCTTCTCTCAGCTCTGCAAGCATGATGACAGAAAGCACTATGGGGCACTAGCCCGCAAAACTGTGCAATCTGTCCAGTACACTGAAGATACTGCTGTCCCTTTCTTTAACAATGCGCAGTGTTTACTGAGATACAATAAAGGTTCCGTTTCCCTCTGCGACACAAACTGTAAAGTACCACGACTTCTTTTAAGTGATAATGAAAGCAAGATGTCACCTCTTCTGATGCAGCTGAGAAACAGCTGAGGAGGCTAGATTCAACAGCTTCAGAGCGCAGTAAATGTTTACAACTAAATTCACTCGGTGTCATAAAATATTGTGCAAGTTCGTAAATTCTAATGTCTGGAACTCTTTCAAAAGCATTCTGCAAGAGAGGCACGCAGCTTTAGTATGCGTGGGTTGATACAAAAAATTTAACACTTGCACCATCTGTGATTTATGAACGCAATTAGTATTGGACTCTTAAGGAAGATGATTCAGAATGAATACCTCACTGGCGACGAGGATCAATAGCAACAAAGTATACATCACCGTACCTTAATAGATTTTAGCGGAGAAGCTCGAATGGATGCAACACTACAATAAATCATCTGTGATTACTGTGCGGCAGCTGATACTACATTAGTTTCCAGTTCATCACATTTTCTGACATACAAACAGTGTTGCACTGGAAAAGCGTGCTCTGGGATGCATAAAAACAGGTGCACCCACTGACTGAAAAAAGTTTTGGTAAAAATCTTCCTCAGCTCTCACAAAACCATTGTTGAATCGAACCCCTTGGAGTCATTTTCTGTTGCACTAAAAATCTTTTAAGAATGGGTTCCTGAAACTAAACTATCAGACCCTTTAGGAGATGCAGTATTTCAAATGTACAGGGGTAGTCAAAAGTTCCCAGGTCATAGAGTCTGCTTATGAGCAGCATAGTCAGGCAGCCACGATGGCTCCACAGCTCAAAATATCTGTGAAGGGTAGAAGAGGCATTACCCTAATCCAAGCTATAATTCATAGCTTTAATAGGATCTCAAGTGTCATATTATAGTGACCAGAAGTAGAAACTGCGGCCTGGGAACTTTTGACTACCCCTGTACATGATGGAGGCGAGGGACAATCATCCTTTGAGAACAGTAGTAACAAGAAAATCTCTAGCTGCAATGACAATGATGTGATAATAATAAAATCAAAGCACAGGAACAAATTGTTCCGGTGCTTCTATTTGCAACCATTATACAGCCTTCAATGCAATTGTGGTCCTATTTCATAGGATACTTTCCCGCACTTCATTTTTCGAGCTCAGCACATGCAAAAACAATCCTTGCATTACAGTCAAGGTCATGCTAGTATGTATGGTAAAACGCAGCACGTGCAGTTTACCTAACTGCTTGCTACTGCAGTAAAATTAACAGTACCAGTAGTGCACTTACGTGTTTCGCAGCGACGGGGTTCTCCTCTTGTACAGATGGAACGGGAGCATCTTTGTCCTCCCCACATGCTCTGAGGACCATCATGGAGTGATGATTGAATCTACGAATCATAGAGTGATTTGCCACACTTCCTGCAGACGCCACCGATCCGGGCAGATCTCGTTCCTGGCACACACAGTGGTTGAAGAAAAGAAGCTCAGCGGTGCAGGTGCCCCACCCAACAAGCTACCAATCACTCCCACAGCTAAGCTGCATATTTACATGGTTTACATACGTTCCAAAAGACGAAAACTACACTAACTTACATTGAATGTATCAATGTCCTGGAAAGATGAGACGTCAACAAAGGGATCCCGAAATCCTCTTGAGATAGCTTCTTGTATGTCTGGAATGGCAATGTATAAAAAAGAAAATGGAAAGATGTCTATCAATACCACCACAATAATGTGTCTGTTACACATACTGGACCTTTTACCGAAATACCAACTTCTTCATGAATGTCATCATGCTATAATACTGCCACACAGATTCAATGCGCATGGAGATGTTAGCACCTACAAAGCAATGACAATGGCTAAAAACACAAATACCATGTGCTTTGCTTTTATCTGTCTTTGCTGCAAAAAATTCTGTGCAAGCTAGTCATCATCGTCATCATTCTTTATTGACCCTTAAAAACACTGAGGGGGGGGGGGGGGGCATACAGAGGCAGGGGAGACAAAAAGTAATCGCAAGTCATAAAAAATAATGTTGCCAGCATGCTAATCGAATGGTATCTTGTGATGGTTTATATTTATCTGTAATTTAAAATTGGAACTTGTCGCAATTTTTCAGAATCGGCAAATATTGCAGTCAGCTATGGCATAACTTCAGAGGTGAGCAGAGCAGCCGATTTGAGACTGCACCACTTGATAAATTGCGAGACCTGCACCCAAGTTGAGTAGCATATTAGTTCAGGAGTGCAAACTGCTGGGCTAGTTGGTTCATATTGCATAGAAAGGGAACCAGTGAATACAGACGCAAGACAAGAACAAAGAAGGCACACACAATGCTGGACTTACAACTGATTTACTCCGATGAAGAAATGCTCATTTCAAAATACCTTCCTGCCTGCGCACACACCCTACTGACAATACACTTCACGCACCACATGGTGAAATGGCTACTATAATGATAAAAACTTGCACTCCTTTTCAGTGATAATCATGGACGGATCACTGACGCAATTCTGCTTATTCTTTTTGATCAGGAATGCCTCCAATAGCCGTATTCGCTGGTTCCCTTTCTATGAGTAGCATATCTGTTGCCTTGCAGTTTACTATGTTGCAAAGTCTGTCAAATCGACTGCTCTGCTCACCTCGACAAAAAAGCTGCGTTGCAGCCAAGAGTGAAGTTTTTCGCCAGTTCCAAAGAACTCTGGCAAGTTCTGATGTTAACTTACTAACAGAAAAATGTAGACCATCACAAACTATCTTGTGGTGGCCGTTTGACCCAAATAGTCTAGTAGTTCAAGCAGGGTGGTACTTAAAGCATACAAATATGAAGCATGCGGTACTGCCAGTCTAACAAACGTCCGATTTCACAATCACTCTTTTTCATTTTTCATCTCATCTGTACTCGTGGTGGCTCTGCAACAAAGGCTGGGCAGGACAGAGAAAAGGGCCTTTTGTCATTCCAGTGGGGAGTGTATTGTTCGAAGTAGGGGTGGGGTGAGGTGAAGGGGGCAGTCGGCCAGAGGGACCCGAGTCACTGGATTGAGCTAGCTCATTGAGCAAGCCTATCTCCATCTCTTTCCTACTCAGTCTCTGCTGCAGAGCCACAGATGGATTGTTCACAAGTATAGCAACCCTCCAGCAGCAAGAAATAATAATAATTAAAAAAAAAAAAGAAACAGAGCTCATTTCACTCTTCACCCAGGCAAAATTTCACCTGCAATTCTTGGCTAATTCTAAATGAAGCTGTTAACTTCAAAATTGTAGGAATGTTTAATGCAAAACTCAATCCCCTCAGTTAACGAATTTAGCCAATGCAAACAGTCAATTGTTACCTATTTATTTAGCAGCAATCTCACAAAATGTGGCTGAGTGCACATGTGCAAAACAATAGCACCCAGCAAAGCACATTGGTATGACCACAAGGTTGACCTAACATCTAGCCAAGACACACACCTGATCGTGAAACATAGTGTGCTACAGTACCTTTGGCAATGCCATCAGGGACTTGTTTCACGTCCATTTCATAGACTTACTTTTTTTTGCATTCTATCATGCAAGACCCTAAGAAAACATTCCAAGCAGTAAAATCTTCCTTTTTGCACTACGCACCGAATAGCTTTCTGACTATTCGCCAGGAGAGAAATGGCTCACTGCTAAATTGTATTGTGCACAGAAGAGGGAATAGTAAGGGACACATCACCACAAATACTTGACATTTATATTCTATTACTTTGTAGAAAGCTCTCCTGTTGACCAAATATATTCAAATGAAAGCCTTGAAAAGTAATCAATGCACCTACGGTTGCTTGACATCAAAGAGTGCAATTTCTTTCAAATGATGAAGCCCACAAGGCACAGCCTACCTTTATCGTCACAACGGGCACAGTCCGAGAAGAGGTCTCGTGTACCCGTGTGGAGCCTGTCTCGGTGGAAATAGTGGGACTGGAAGAACCGTGTCCAGAACTCAGACTCAGTCATGCGCTCTGGCACATTTTCCAGGTGCTTCCGCTTCACTGAAAGGAACGTCAAACAGGTGTAAGCAAGCTATTCAAATATTAGCAGCAAGGATCTAGAAAGAATAACAATGATACAACAGCCATAATCATAACATGAATACTAGACATGCAATGACAAATGTTCATTGCAATAGGCACACACAATGATACAACAGCCATAATCATAACATGAATACTAGGCATGCAATGACAAATGTTCATTGCAATAGGCACACACAGCTTCTGAATGCCCATGTTCTGCAACCCTAGAATGGTGATTCATGCACTGCGAATACCTTCAAAACATTCAGCCACAAACAGGCTTTATAAAGTAGGAAACTGAAGGTCTTAATTTTCCACCTGCACTTATAAAGTGTAAGTATGTAAAAATCAAGACTAATTATCAATAAATCATCATCAGCGCCGCCCGACCGTGACGGCGTAGACGGACAACAGACAACAAACTGCGCGTGCCTAATTAAAGAGCACAACGAAACAGCCAGACACAGTAACATCTATAAATAATTATTTTCACATGCAAGCTCCCAGATGATCGCGCGCGTATCCGATATCTTATGAGAGGTTGCTTACCATCTGGCGCGCCCGCTAACCGCGCGCTACGCTTTAACTACGCTAACAGGCGCATCAGCTCACGTTACAACGCCGGAACCAGCGCAAACCCCACGCGTCGCACGGCGCTCCGCTTACCTTCTCGCTCCCTCGAGCGCCTCTCCACTCCCACCCTTTCCTTCCGAACACAAAGACTATCATTCTCCTTACCCCTCCGAGAAAGCAACCTTCACGTGACCAGAGACGCGCAACGACCCCTCCCCCTTCCGTCCCAAGGCCGCCGCGCTGCCAATGCGGCTCCAATTTCATTTGATTCCAGCCTCCACGCACGAGCACCGGTCGCGGAAGCGCCGACGGAGCTCCACAGGAGATGCGGGCCTCGCAAGAGGACACGGCGTGCCGTTCGATACCTATCGAACATATCAAAAATATTGTCGCGATCGCTCTTTAGAGCCTCGCATGCGACAAGGGATGACCAGTTACGTGAAAAGCTCTCTCTCTCTCTTTCTCCCGAGACTGCGACAAGCGGTAGAAGCTGCCTCATTTCGGCTCCCTCACCGCCTGCAACGAGAACAGCGAGGGCTCGGGGGCAGAGCACGCGCCTTGCAATTAACACCCTGTTTGTCAACGGAGATAAGACGCTCGAGACTCATGCGGAAGCTTCGGGGCGCCCTTCACACCACCACCCGGGTGCATGCACGCCTGCTCGCTCCGCGCAACGGTGAGCGCGCACTACGCGCAACCGGTTCCGTACTTGCAAGGATCGCTGAATGACGCCCTTGAAGTAAATTGCTGTGCAGCGCAATAAGCGCTAGCGAGCCCTGTGTTATCACCGCGATGGAGACGGTCACGTCCGCCGGCGGCGGTACGCCCGTCCCACATCACTGAGTTCCCGCTCCAACGTATGCAAACAAGCTCGCGGCGCGAGAGACGAATGCAAAATATAGATGCCGGGAAATACAGCGATCAAACGATAACCATGAACTAAGTTTTCTGTGGAAAAGCCCACAGAATGTGCGCCTTCCCGAATCGCATCACCGATGTAAGCAGCTGCGCCATGCGCCGACACATCTGTTGACCACAGAAATACCTGCGGGCTTCGTGATAATTTTAAAATGCAGCTAGCATCTGACACACATTGTCACATGGGATGATACAAAAAGCTTTAATAATTTCTCAATTTGGCAAACACTGCGCCATATAGAACACATCGATCTGGAAAGTCGAGGACAGACTAACAATCTTTGCAGTGTGCTGCGGCGATAAGAGTGTTCATAGTACAGCTCTATGAAAGTATAGTATTCATAAATCCATTATTCTAGCCAATGCAAAATGCGTCTGTGATGGGCACTTCGTGGTTGTCTTCTACCGAATTTTCTTATACTCGGTAATGCTAATAGAGAAAATATTACCAAGCCTTCAACATTCTCCATCATCCAAAACCAAAGGGTCAAATATTTTGAGGAGCACCTTTAAAATGAGCCATTTTACACAGATAAATAACCAGATGAGATAAAGAGATAAATAAATATAAAGACTTTTCTGATTGAGCATTTCACTCTAGCCAGCGCTACAACACAACTTGTCTGTATAATATCACAATGAAAACTATCCCAACTGCATGCCTTCTGCCGGCTGACTCTGCCTAAGACCTCTCGAGAAATCCAGTAACAGAGAGAGGTGTCTTGGTAGCCTAAGCCAGGCATTAAGCTAATTTTAAGTTGTAACACGTAACAAGAGTGGAACTTCAAAAAGAGGAGTTGCATACAAATGAAACAAACTGCACACTGTTGGTAACCACAACACAAGTCCATACTTGTTATATAAGGCTCTAATCAACAAACAAGGCTATTGGTGCCTTCAGCTTTCCTTTCCAGCAGTAATAGCACTGAAAAAGAATGTGCTAATGGTTAACTTTCATGGACTACTGTGCTACCACACACATGCACGCGAACACGGCATACCAGCAGCAAAAGAGGCCATTATCGTGTGACCACCCTTGGCAGACCTCAGGTGTGCTCACATATATTTAGCCACGACAGAGCCTCAGTAACAGCTTCGCACATCAAAACAACTTGCCGTGCGAAGAGAGCATACCCCAAATCAGTCACACAAATGTGTGTAGGGTGTAACTTAAAAGGGGACAGAGCTCTTAAGGGACTGAAAATTGCGAGAGAAAAAAGCTACTTCTTGAAAATGACGTTTTGGAAGTCTGTAGCCCAACTCCTACATATCTACCAATTTATTCAATCCCTGGGTTATTCATTCCACTTCATAAGTTGCAAACGAGTTGAATAAGTCCCATCTCTGTTCGCTTTGTAACACAACTCTTTTATGGCTTTTTAGCTTACAAGGAGGATATCTAGATAAAAGAATAATCTGTATTGCAGCATGCTCCTAAGTGATTAAACTATACAATGTTGGGAACAGATTTTTCATTTTGGTTGGTTTATGGGGTTTAAGGTCCCAAAGCGACTCAGGATATGAAAAAAGCTTTCTCATTTTGTGCTCGCTATTTTTTTGTGGGCTCTAATTAAAACTTTTCACCACATTGAAATTCAATAAGTTGCAAAATGACAAATATTGCTTTGATCAACAAAGAAGTTCCTATGTTATGCTCCTTACACTGTACACCATATATCCATAGGTTAATAATAGTCTTCTGATGAGTGGTTTTCTGTCTACTGTCTCTGTAAACAAAGCAGTGATAATGATAAATATATTAAGAATTATGTGACATATCAGATAAGTGGTTACATATTTGAAATCAGCATAAATATCTCATCAAGGCTGAGCATTTTCACTGCATAGTCTAAAAATAGAGGGATTAAGTGTACTGTCTTTGCTTACAGTGGACTGTATCATTCTTCAGACAATCATTATTAATTGAACTTGAGCATTTTATCATAGGCCACAACACACATCTGCATGCTGGATAGAAAGGGGTGGAAGCCAGAACTCTCGGGGTTCCTTAACACCTCCTGAAAGTAGTTGCGGTTCCCCGAAGATAAGCCTTCTGATAACCTCCGCATTAAAACAGTAAGTTGAAGGTTCCATAAACATGTGGTACTGCTATATGCCTACGAGATCATCTCATCACCATTTTGAAAAAATAATAAAGTAAAAAAAAAAATTTTAAATTGGGTGTTTCTAAATACAGCTACATACCACTACAAGTGAACTATGGCTTCCCAGTTTCCATAAAAACTGCACAATTAAGGTTATAAGGTCACAGTATGTTCTGTTTACTTCTGTGCTCATCTATACATGTACTACCACCTCATCGAGGCAACTGCTCCCATAAGTCGGGCTGTCAGCCATACCGATGCAAAATGGGTGACAGAAAACACAGCAGAGTAGCTCCATGTGGTGGTATAAGAGGCAGAAGATGGAGTACTAGCGCAGGTCTCAGAGAATGGAAGGCCGGCCCAACTTCCTTGAGGCAAGCGCAAGTTCCCGCACAAGCACGCAAAGCCACCCCGACACATATAAAAGTTTTCTGCACTTTCATGCATGGCATGCCAAGCATCCCCTTTCCCACATAATCATCATTCATGACAACAACAGCCAATACGACAATGGCTGCTCCACAGGGGGCACTGACAATTTAAATGCAAAGATGAAAATGCAAAACCACAACACATTCCAGCTTTCAAACAATACACAGTCGTAACCAGTCATATTTTAGAGATGGAATGCTGTGCTGTGTTTATAGCAAGCAGCAATAAATGCAGATCAAGAAACATCTGCGAACTACATCTAATCTACTAAATGCCAGCCATTAAACGACCCATTTTGCACACTGCATAGGCAATGCATGTCTTATGCACATATCTGAGTAGCATTTGGCAGACTGAGATAAGAAACTAGTCCAAATTGCAAGAATGCAGCATGCACCAGCTCACAAGTAACAAAGCTAGTCGAGAGGTGACAAGACTACCATACACCTTGAACATAAGCTTCCCTTTTCGCATCTGTTTGCAGCGCTCCTCTAGAACCTGGCTGAGTAGCACACTTCATAAATGCTCACGCTGATCCAGACTCCCGAAAAATATGACGTGTGACCCATGATATGCTCCCTGCACGCTGGAGACAAGCTATCAGCAGACACTCAAAGACAGGATTATTCTCTTTACGGTGGCCACGGCCGGTCCTAAGAGGCGCGCACGCTCTTTTCTACAACCTACACAATCACTGCGGAAGCAATGAAAGCTTTTGTTATCAAGTTACGCTCTCCATTGCTGCTAATGAACATCCACCTCAGTGCTTGCTTTCTACCCGCTACTGCGGCGGTGGGCAGTCTTCTCCTGGTCTCGCACTGTCACCCGCTGCTTTAATAGCAAGTGCAGCACCAAATTGATAAAAAAAGAAATAATAAACAGAATGTAGTTGCGTTAGCTGCATGTCGCCAGCGTAGTCCACATATGAACAAAGGTTTTTAAAAAAGTTTGGCCGTTAGGACCATCAAAAGGATGAATCACTGCCGTTCGTCAAAAGTAAAGCAAGTATCTGAGAGCTATTGCAGTATAAATGCTGAAAGCAGGTATTGATTCATTTCTTGCAAACGCCACATAGTCCGCACCACAGTGACAGTTGCGAAAAGCTTGGTTAATGCAAAACTGGTGTGGTTTGTTCATGGAATTTAATGACGAAAAGTCACTCAAGCACTGAGGGACACCACAGGAAGGCTTTGAAAATTTCATCGCACAGTATTGAGGAATGTTGCATTTCGCCTCCATTGAAATATAGCCACTGCACCATAGATGGAACCCGAAAGAAATAAAAATAAGCGTTCCTTATTCGAACTTTCGGACTTGTGTATAGATATCGCCCCACACTTAAAACCCTCTATGATGTGCACTTCCAGCAAATGTCAGTATTTTTAAGACAGAGGGAGGTTCTAATTCTACAATAAGTGTACTGGCGATTGGTGTCAGAAATGACTCAGTTTTTCGTGGACACTATATTTTCACATTTTTTTGTGGGTTACATAGCTGCAAGCGCCGATGATGCCGACCAGGTCGAGTCACTTGCCCCTCATCGCTACTTATATTTACATAGCTGGATGTGTACAGGCAGCAACTTCGCATTCGTTTGATGCGAAACAAAAGCTGCATTCACTCATGTTAAAAATTCTTTTATCTTTTGAATCGGTTGAAAGTACACTTCTTTATACAGCCCTATAACTCTATAAGAAGCGCCAATGAACGCGAGCGCCAACCTGGGGAACATTTCTACAGCAGGTTGTTGACAGAGCATATATACACCGGGGTTTCTTGCTGATTGTATGTGCTTTCTCCGATGTCAGTAGTATACTTGATTTTAGAATGCTTTACCAAGGAGCATATGCTTGCCAATTTGCAAAATTAAAATGGCCAAATTTGTTGTCCACAGGTGATGCCGTTGTTTGGTGCTGTGCAATTACAAGACCCGTCGGCCAACACTGCATAACATGGTGTTACTATTACGTCACTTTTCTTCTAATTTTATCACCATTTCACAAACTCATACAAACGGCAATAAACTGGTGCGCCTTGCTTGAAATTTTTTTTACATGTTAATTTTCAACAGGAGTTGTTTTTCAAAGTTGTCCATGCTAAATTTGAAACATTTCCTTGTGAACAACACCTTGCACAATGCTCGATGCCAGTTTTTATGTCCTCTATGAAGCACTACGCTTCGTTGTAGGCACTGTAGGTGTTTCCTGGGTACATCAGACACAGCTTCTGGAGTAGAACCATAGCAAGGCTGGTTGATTAGGCCAAAAGCTCATGGAGCTCCTGACGTCATAATCTTGTTAGTTTTGTTTTGTTCGTTCTCCATCCTGCAGTTGAGAGGAGAAAGTCCGTACAACGTTGTAGAAAGCATACGCTGCTGGCGAGGGAAATTATCTTGTGAGTGCCGACGGGCCATTGGCTAGTTTAAATTTTAATTAATCTTTCTGATTGGCTCCGTGTATGTTTTTTCTGATTGGCTAAAATCTGTGGCTGTGTATAGTGAAGAAACTGACTTAAAGAGGTGTTTTGGCGCAAAAGGAGGACTGGTCGGCTGGCTGCCAGACTGGGCTGCCAGACTGGGCTGCCTGACTCTCGGACTGGTGGCCTGACTGGGGTGAGCTCCAGAGAGGCGAAGTGTTTTGAGACCAGAGCGGCGCCAGTACCACTCTGGCCTAGTGTGAAATACCAGTTGACCTGTGTAATAAAATGTCTATAGTGCCTCCTGAAGAGTTGTACAGTTCATTTCCTGCAACATGTCACTGAATCAACAAACCCAGCAGGAACTACCATCCATCTGATCTTATCTACCCATCAATATACTTTGAATTTAAGTGTCGCGCAAGTTTCAATACAGGTTAAGTTCTCTACCTTGCAATACAGGCTGGACTGGTGGGCTTTCATAATCATTTACTTGTGCAGTAACAGTGGGATCCGGTCTGACTGTTTCCCCTTCACCCCACACATTCTTTTCCTACAACACAACATCCGCATACTAACTATCTGTGGAAAAACAATCTCATATGCGAGTGACCATGACTCTGGTTTACAGAAAGATGATGTACGATCTGCTGCTTGGACATAGTGTTAAGGGGGTTCGGTGCTACTTGACGCCAGGCGGTCCTGGTTGCTTTTATTTTGCTTTGTTAGAGAGAGCTATCAAGTCAGGAGTACATAAACGTCGAGCTTCTCAGTGCATCGGCTGCCTCACGTTACATGAGCCCATCGAAGCTCTCACGTGAGAGCAGAAGCATTGCTCTTTTGCCTTCTGGTCAGTGTTTGGTAATTTCAGCACATCCTCAACCATGATGCTGCACAAAACTGTGACAATTTGCATAAGACTCTGGTTTACTTACAGGACACATGGAAACATGCAAACTGCAGTTGCAAAGAAATAGGTCATGGGTGAAGAGCAAAAGGCACCAGGAGACGATCAATGTCAAACAATCCAGCATGAAGGCTGAACAAAAATGCCACAAAATAATGCAGTGGCTTTGGAAGACGTATATGCCATGCCTGGTGTGCCTCAGGCACAGTTAAGTGCCCCTGGGCACCCACAGCCTGCCGCAAAGCAGTCAAAAAAGCACTCAGCTAGAAGCTATAGATGCTCAACTTAAGGCAGTGCCAACTTCAATTGCCGCTCAGCAGCCAATGGACGACAAAAAGAATTTTTTGTTGTCCTTATATGGAACTATGTCAAGGGTGCCAAAAAAGATGGAAAGCCATCTGAGGATGGAGATGTTAAATATTGTGTCTAGTTACACTGAGGGTGTGTACCAAACTAACCTAATCATTGCAAAGCCTCATATTAACAACTAACCTAATCATTGAAAGTCCTCAAATTAACAATGGTTTTCTTGTGTAAAATGTTCGTTATTTGGTGCCAAAAAACAAAGTTATTGTTTAACAATAAGACAAAATGGGTGTCTTCTGCACGTCACAGCTGCAGAACAGCAGGGGCTCGCTGCCATGGCACACCACCAGCACCACTGGCAAAAGAAGCATAAAATAAGTCTCGTGTGTCTGCGGCTGACTAGCTGTACTTGTGCCCAGTTGGTGGCTGAAGTTTGATCAGGCTCGGTCCATTCGTGCTACTACTAGCCTCTTCATCATAAGTGGCCGACATTTATGTAGCATCATCTCGCAGAAAATTGTGCAGTATGCAGCAAGCCATGACGATGTAATCTACATTACGTGGCAGAAGATTTATGGTGTGGTGAGAAATGCGGAACCTGGACGCCATAATTCCAAAGGTGTTTTCCACATACCTCCTGAAAAGTGAATATGAAACAGTAAAATTTACATGATGACTACTCTTTCCTAAGTTAAAGGTGTTGACCACCATATTCACCTCACTTGGCTTAGCCAATACTTGAAGATTCTTCTTTTTTTTTTTTTTTTTTTTTCACTTTGACCTGTCAGAATAAGCCCGGAGAAAGTCTGGGCGAAGCTGCAATGCTTTATCCCCAAAAAATATGCGGGGTACCGGGTATTGGTGCCCGGCAGGTGTGCTGGGCTAACGGCCCAAGACGTCCAGCCTCCATGCACTTGCTAAAGCGCGAAACACTCAGCGTGCCCCCATCGATTTGCCGGCCATATGCACCCATATCAATGGCCACGTGCTTCAGGTCGCTATCCGCAGCAGCCATAAGCACAATGGAGTATGCGCCCTGTAACCAGAATGTTTTGTAACAAAGTAGTCTCCATTTACTACATGGAAACCAAGAACTATACACCTTGTAGTTGTAGCAGATGCTGCCAGAGTGTGGCAGTGCCTCGATCTGTATGTGTTTACCATCAACTGCGCCAACGCAGTTCGGGAAGTTTCATTTTTGCCTGAAGCCTTTGGTAACTTGCTCCCACTTTTCAGTTGTTGCAACCTAGAATAGGTTGCATTTGCATTTAACTAGACAGTTATTTAGCAATCAGGATATATCTGCTCAAATCTTCCCAATGTTTCACGCAATCTAAAAGCATATTCATTTGTACAACCTGTCCTTTGCATGTGGGCATAGAATTCAGGAGCCAACTCGTCAAACAAACTGTCTTACTTAAGACTTGTCTTCCTGTCCTTGAGGCAGGCTTTAGCATTGTAGTGAATTCAAACGACACATGAATGATTACCGTATACACGCGTGTAATGGCCGCAAGCATGTAACGGCCGCACTCCGAACTTTAGAAAGAAAATTTGGAAAAAAAACTTTTAAAAAATTTCCCGAGTAAAAGCCGCACCATGAGTTTCAGGAAGTTGGGCAGTGCCGTCTACTGTGTGGTGCAAGAAATACGGAACGTTTTGTGGTTACTGCCGCCAGGTGGGGCCCAAAAATCAATGAAAACCAAAATGAAGCGTAAGGTTAGAAGCAGAATTGCCAATAAGAATTAAGAACAAAATATTTGAGAAAAAAAAAAGTCGAGCATGGGGGCAGCGGCCACCACCTCCGTTACAAAGGGGGCGCTCCTAGCCGCAGCGATGCCCGCCCGTTACAAAGGGTGAGGCCAGCAAATCCAATCCAATCCAATCTAAGTCTGTTCGCTCTTCCGTTTTGCAGCCATTTGCTTCAGCCGCTGGACGTCTCCGTAAACCGCCCTTTTAGGTGTGGATTTCACCGTGCGTACAGTGAGTGGCTGGCAACGGCCCTCCACCAGAAGACTCCAACCGGCCGACTGAAACGGGCATCGCTTGTGGCCGTTTGCCACTGGATACTCGAAGCGTGGGCCACGGTTTTGTTCGAGACTGTGGAAAAAAGTTTCAAGGTGACAGGGATATCAAACAGGCTGGACGGTACACGGAGGATGACCTCATCTGGGACAAGGACGAGCCTGAAGTCCCGATGAGTTCGGAGGAGGAGGAGGACGACAACGAGGAGTGATGTTTTAGACACGGGACGAGCCTGAAATCCCGACGAGTTTAGCGGAGGACGACGAGGAGTTTTTTGACAATAATAAAGGCAGGTACCACCGCAAATAATTCTTTTCGTTGTCTTTTTTCTCATGTAATCGCCGCACCCCCTGATCTTCACCCCAATCTTGGAAAAAAAAGTGCGGCCATTACACGCGCGTATACGGTATATTGATGTTTTTTTTATCCCTCACATGACCTAGACATGACTGTGATGACACAGCCATCTCGCGGCTGCTGAAACCAAAACAGGTACGAAAAGAAATTTGATTATAAATTATTCCGCGGTCGTAGGCAAATATCACGCGGTGATCTGTGTCCAGTAATGTCTTAGACACCATTAAAATGGATAAAACGTGAATCCAAAATTTTTTGTCCACATTCCTTTAAAGGGGTCATGACAGCTAACAACTGAGCATAAACTGATTATCGCCTTTCACTCCACACGGTTTAAATCATATATCCTCAAAATTTGAGCTCATTCGGTGCAGTAGTTAGTTTTAAAATTAATTTTTATTATCAATATCAGAATCGGCTTTCTGGTCTGGCCGCTGGCGTTACAACAAGATACTACCCCCATGTCGTCTGCTATTCACGGTGTCGGATGCACTCTTGCATGCACGCCGTGGATGGTGGTCACCGAGTTTTTTTTTTTTTTTTGTTTTTTTTTTTCAGCAAAAATATTTTATTCACATATTCTCTTTTCTTTGAGAAGAGATTGCCGAGAGGGCCGAAATCGACGGGCTTATGCTGTATTATTTATGCATACAATCAGAAGCATATTAATATTATTATTCTTACGTAATAAGAGTTAGCTTGTTTTAGCAACAAGCACTCCCATATATAAAAAGACAACTGTCCAATGTTTCCTTACAGAGTGTACATGAGCCCCGAAAGAGGGGAGGGGTTAGCGTTACGTTCCTAATTGCTGAGCTATTGCTGTAGCTCTTTCGGTCCAAGAACTAAGAGTACATCTCAAACAAGCATACACGACGCGAGAGCATACTTTGCGACATTAGAGGAGCAGACAAAACTTTTAAACTAAGCGGTACTTCTTGACTTGCTGTTATATGCATGTGTTAGTCAGAGTTAATTATTTTCGGCTGGTAAAGCATATTTGCAAAACTATGTTCAGTCTGCCCATGGCCAGTGCACGAAAGCATGTGCCACCGCCGCTGCTTCAATCTTGTCATTGCAAAACCCAAAGCGATTCGATAGCTCTTCACTGTATGCCTGCACCGAACAAGAGCCTCCCATACGCCGCCATCTCCATCTCGGCTCCCCAGCAGACGCGCACGCAACTGCAACCGACTCCCGAGCCTCACCTTGCATTTTTCTAGTGCATAACTTCTCTAGCAAATAACTCGTGAGTGCTTCAACCTAAGCATACACCATTTAGTATTTCGTATGTGAACCCTAACTCCCGCAGGAATGCGCCGACTCGCGGATTACGACTGTGCCCCCAGCATGTTTGCTTACCTGCGTGCTGCGTTGCTGCTGCTGCTGCTGCATTGACAACTTCAATTTTTCTAGATCCAAAGAATTTCTCGGAGAATTCCAGATTTTTTAGGTTTCTGGACACCTCGGTCATTATTACTGGTCACAAAAACAATCTCCAGGGAACGTATGCTTTTGTGCGCCAATTATAAATAGAGGCAACACTGAAAATTGGAGCCCCTGATTCTTTTAACATGCTTGACTGTAGACTTTTTATGGCACTGTGGCATGCTCCCTACAGCTAATGTATAAAAGCGCCCTGAAATTCTGCCCGCACATCGCAACTGATGGCTCACTTTTTCCGGCCTCATTCGCACTTGCCATGGTACTACCGTGTCAATGGCCAAGCCTTAATGTATGTGTACAGAGAAACAATGTTGATTCAGACTTCAAGGAGGTCAAAAATTTTATCAAATAAAGCAAAATTTGAAGTAGAAATGAGCCTCTTAGCAGCGGGGTCTGACATCCTCGGTAGGCTTCCTCATTGCAAATGCACAGTTGCAAGCTCGTACCATTCTCGAATGTCATCCACCTGCCAGAACTTGAACACTATTCAAAGTTCGTAGAACTCATCTGTGCAGCACTCTTTTGTCCCAAATACGCGAACAGGTAGCAGCAAAAAATGGCATTGATCTTCGGCTGTGGTACCAAGGCCTACCTAATTACAAAGACTAGTTCCGAAGAAGCACTTGTTTCAGCAGTGTATCAGTTCATTTTCATCTCCAAAGTCATCTTTGCTGTTTTCAAACTGGTAGGTTTGCTTTCGTCTCAGAGCTTTTTTTTAAGCCCAAAAGTTCGTCACGACATGCCAATGGCAGCCATCGACCGTTGAGACCGTGAAAGAAGTTGCCACCCATTGGTCAAGCATCAGAACGGGCACAAAACTCAACACCCCTTCCTACATTATAATGGCAATCAAAAGATTACGTAAAGTAATTTTTCGTATAAGATTTGGTTTTTTCGGACATTTTCGCTATCTCTAGCGAGTTCAAAAAACCAGTCGACTGTATAATGTCATGAAAAAGAAGTTGTGCCCTTATTGTCAAAAGCTTTTAAAAAGACACTAAGAAGACATTGAATTTGGGCTGCATCAATACATACCACCCTCAAGACTAAAAAGAGAAAGGCGTTCATAAGTTAGATAAGACCACAGAACGAAATATGGACACTGTCGTCAACAGCCGCTTTCACAAGTGAAATGCATGCGTCGATGTTTCGGCATGGATCCTAGACCTCTACTACACCACGTTCACCTCAAAACAGCGAAAGCCAATCCTGTCAACAGTTTGTATCATGTGGCAGGAATGTTTCTAAGTTTGATTTTCTCAACGATAAATGTGTCTTTTACCGCCAGCGAAACATCAACAGAGCTTGAAAGAGGCAGAGAATTAACTTTTGCCAACAACAATAATTGAATGGCGTTATTCCCAGTGTCCCTTTGAAAACAACCCTGTTCATTGCTTTTGCCACATCTGTCATTCTTCAGAGCTTTGAAGTCGAGAGAGGTAGGTACCAGAAATGCAAAAAGCAGGGACAAACAGTGACAAGGGCTTCTTTAAGAAGCTGGTGCAGACTTGCTCACTGGTTTGCAGCATGACCAGCAGGCCGCATAAACCATCGGCTTATGGCTCTTCCTACAGGCCAGACTTTTACGCACCTCAATTCTGCCACTGAAACCTATTTAAGATCCGCAGTGTCAAACACATGGCGCCTGTTGAGTATACTGGGTAAGATGGAGAATGTTCAATTTAACCTATGCTTCAAGATTGAAGTTAACGAGGGTTTACTGTAGCTTTCAATTCAGCAGACAGTTTCCTTCCTTGGCATTTGCTATGCTGTTGTCATCACAATCACCAGTACAACTAGACCCATAGATGGATAAAGGCCTCTCTGACATTTTCCAGAGACCTACAATTAATCTTGTTCTAACTGGCAGCAGTAACCTAATCTGTGCTGACATTCTAACTCACCCACTTTAGGTTACTTCATATTAAATTTTAGACCCACCGTTTAATTTTACCCAAGCAATGCCTATACTGGCACTTAATTAAAGCCAGTCTTGTGGGAAAATGAACACAGCAAACACTGTGAGATGCATATATATATATATATATATATATATATATATATATACAGTCGAACCCGGATATATCGAACTCGAAGGGGATCGCGAAATAGTTCGATATATCGATAATTCGATATACAGAAATCGCCTTGTGACGGCACTTACGATGCGAAAAAACGATACCGTATTTGTCGCGTAATCGACCCACTCGCATAATGAACCCACCCTCCACTTTTGCACCCGAGAATTTGAAAAAAAAAAAAAAATGCGTTAAGGCCAGCTCGCTCGCATGCAAGCGACTGAGCGATCTCAGCGACGAGCGGCAGCGACAGAGCGAAAATTTTCAAACTTGTTGGAACTGCGTCCCTCTCGCCGCTCGAGCCACCGCGGCAGCTCAAAACAAGGTTTCTGTATCGCCGCGCCGGCAGAAATCGCGAGCATTTTCGCTTGCATGTCGATGGCGCGCGTCAGTCCGTTTCGGTCGTCTCATCCACAGCTCATTGGCAGCGTGCCAAGATGCTGCGCAGTGATAAGCGATAACGTCGGGGCGCGTTTATCTTTTGATAGCTCCTGCGTTGGCGGGGAGCGAACTTGGCAGAGTGCTCGTGATGGCTTGATTACACAAGCCTGGTTCGATTTATCACGCCGCGCTTGGGGCGGGCGTCATGATCGCAGCAGCTGACTGCGTGCTTTCGCTGATTCATACATGCAAGGATAAACGATAAATAAAATAATCATCCCCGCAAAAAAAAAAAAAAAAAAAAAAAAAAAACTGCTGCTGCTTCTTAACGTCCGTAGCCGCCATATCTTACGCTACGCCGCACGTACAGCACAACGATAAGAAAGGATGACTCGAAAAAAAAAAAAAAAAAAAAAAAAAAAAAACAGAGCTGCCGCTTTTTAACATCCGCAGGCGCCATAGCCACGTCAGCCGCGCGGCGCGCGCAGAGGGTTCGCAACACACGCTGGAGAAAGCGTCCCACAGCTGTCTGAAAACGGGCTGAGCTGGCTTGGCGCATGCGTAGCGCGTGCTGAAGGAGAGAGATAGCTAGGCAAAAGAATGGACACACCCACGCACATGGCTTGCAAACGTCATGTGTTGGCGCGCGGGAAACGATAACTGCAGATGCGCGCGCCTTTGGGGAACGGGAGCGGCGCTGCCCAGGCCAGCGGTCGCCGAACTGTCCCCTTTCATTCCTTCCGCACGTGGCTTGAAAACGTCACGCGGCAAACAGCCATGGGTGATGCGATCGTCTTTGGAGAAGGCACACTTTCTAGTGCGTGGTGCGGAGTTCGATATATCGAACGACCGGTGAAATTGAGTTCGATATATGACGTGGCTTTCCTATACTTTTACATGGGATTTTCAAGGGGATATTCCGTGAGTTCGATATAACAAAAATTCGATATATCCGGGTTCGACTGTATGTATTATAATGAGCACCCTCATTTCCCCGAATTGATCTGCTTGTAGCTTACGGGGGTCTCGGTTGTGGCAGTCTTGAAGCCATAGGTAGCGTAAGAGGGTTCTAGCACAGCTTTCGCCCTCGCTCTTGATCACATTCTACGTGACGCTGGCGGTAACAAAGGACGTTCCACGTCCGCCGCCCTGGCTGAGAGTGGCGCTGGTGAACACTCTCAAGGTTCGTATACAGACAACATAAATACCCAAGAAAGTAGCAGGGGGGGCAGCGGCCGATGTAGCTCAGTTGGAAGAGCACCAGACGCGTTATTCGGAAGTCGTGGGTTCGGTTCCCACCATCGGCACATTGTTTTTTCTTCTACTTTGTGTTTAATTATCTTTCCCCTAAACAGATTACATTACTAATCTCTGTAAATATCCAAGTAAACATTAAAAAAAATAAAAAATAAGACGTAAAGTACCATCCCCAACGCTTTCCTTGGCCTCGCCGACTGTTGGCTTCTTTCCTTCATATATATTATATATATATATATATATATATACACAGAAGCAAAAATGAAGCACCTTACATCTGGCTTAAAGTCCAAGTTTTCCAAAACGGCCTGATGTGAGCGCTTAAAGATAGCACACAAAACAATAAAAAAAAACACCAAGTCACAAATCATTTCTACCGAGGCAGCTCTTTTTGATACCACAAAACTGTCACTTTAACAGCAAGGAATTTATCTATCCAAATCGCAGCGGTGAAAAACTTGAATAAAAAAAAAATTAGAAGAGTTCAACGCTGCTGAACCGAATATGGAGCAAAAGCAATAGTTGCGGGTGACCGAGCATTATTCTTCTTCTCCTTCTTATTCTTCTTCTTCAGCCCACACATAAAGCCCCACTTTAACCAAGCCGTATGAATGTGCCTTAGTGGCCTAGAGGGGTAACGAAATGCCAAGGTCCTGGCAGGCTGATTCTAACATAAGCGTCCCATGTGAAACGATAGACCCAAGTTGGCAGCTCCTGCCAGCCCACATATAAAGCCCCTCTTGAACCAAGCCGTATGAACATGCTTTATTGGGCTCTAGGAGTAACGTGAATGCCAGGGTCCTGGCAGGCTGATTCTGACATAACAGTCCCATGTGAAACGAGAGACTTGAACCAAGCCGTATGAACATGCCTTATTGGGCTCTAGGAGTAACGTGAATGCCAGGGTCCTGGCAGGCTGATTCTGACATAACAGTCCCATGTGAAACGAGAGACCCAAGTTGGCAGCTCCTGCCAGCTTGGGGTCGTCTACGGGGGTCGTCTAAAGGTCAACGGTCAATGGTGGTCACCGCCGGACCACACTGACGGCTCAAACTGCAAGCAGTATTGCTTTCGCAATAAAAATATTAGACAAGCACTGTGCAAAAAGTGACGAAATATAAAACAACATTTTTGTAGCGAAAGCTACACTGCGGTAGGTTTTCAGCACCTCGGGTGGCCGCAGCTACGTCGTGAAGAGGCGTAGCTACGGTCCCAACAAAAAAACATCAGCCTGGCATGACATTTGAATTCACGTTACCCCTATGCAACGGGCAGGAGCTGCTAACTCGGGTCGCTCTTTTCATATGGGAGGGTGATATCAGAATCAGCCTGCCAGAACCGTTTGCCTTCTAGTTACCCCTACAACACGAAGGCACGTCCATACGGCTTGGTGAAGAGTGACTTTATATGTGGGCTGGTAGCTTACGCTCTCACATCATACCCTTAAAGGATGAGCTTAAATATCTCCAATAATGTAGCACCTTACTAATAGGGCTTGATAGGGGAATAATGTAGCAGGCAAAAAAAAGCTTCCGCCATTGCTTCTGCAATTCAACTAGGGCCAGACCTAAACTACAACTAATTTTTCTTTTTTCCACTTACGTTGCCATTGTTTGATCAAAAATTTCTTGAGTGGGCTCAAGGCACCAACAAATCTTACCACAGGTGATGCACCATTTGCCCTCAAACTATCAGTGATGCCCGAGAAATTATGTCTGCTGCAGCAGCAGGTTCTTGCATTACTATAACCAGACTCCTTCAACAGTTACTGGTCACAAAACTCCGCTGCCACGCCGCGGCAAAGCTGGCCAGTGAAGGGCATCGTTCGAAGAGCTCGGCACTGTTGCGACTGAGAAGGAAGCGAAGCGAATTTGACTTTATTGTATTTTTGTGAATTTAGGTAACGTAATTTGTGCGTGTAAAACCATGTTAAGCACTCTTTACATGTCAGCATGTCGTTATGGCTACAGAGGCACGACTGAGAAAAATCTAGCTGATCCCAGTGCCCCTATAAAAGGGAGCTGGCAAAGAAAACCAAGGGGGCATAAGCAGTGCAAGAAACAGGTGGCTTCACCTCGGCATTGAAATATGAACGCATTTGTGAGGAACATTTAATGTTTTCAGACCCAAATAGCCAAGGCTAAGCCCCTTCTACGATGAAAAGATAAATAAAACCTGTTTGATTAGTGATTAATTTCTGTGATTGCGGGGAACAAATTAAGAAGTTCGAGTGAATGAAAATATCTGCACAATGCAGTCCTAGCCGCAGTGCTGCGAAGTTGACAGTTGCGTAACTTAGTCACAAGATGTGCGTGCAACTGGCGAAAACGCCGATTTGACCTGATCTGCAGAGTACTGCTCAAAGCAACAGCCAGCTGTAGTTCCAGTCTCCTGCGGAACACAGTTTAGGCCATTTTAATTACTGCAAATGCTAGTCAGACATATTGGTCGATACAATGATTTATTATAAACTGTTGGCCACAGTAAAACCTCGTTACAAGGGACCCAAAAAAATGTCTCTTGTAAGCAAGGCCTCTTGTAACCAAAGATTCTAAAAGCACTGTGTTGATCAGTTTACTGCACATCAGCATATAAATGCATTCACACGCAATCGCTAAGGAAAGCTTAAAGAAGTTATTCATACTAGTATGCATTTTTGTGAGTGCAGAGAGTATTCCTTCCCAAATTTTTCCCAAAGAGAAATTCCCTTTGCAAGCCATCCTGTTGCTCTAATACCTTTGAAGCACTCTTACATGCTCGTCACCCTCAGATGCTGACACTTTTCTTCTGAAATGTCCTAGTAGTCATCCTTTATAGCACATGCGCCATTTACTTACGCAAGAATTGCACAGTTTGTAAGCTCTTCGGAAGCACACAAGATCCACATCTGCAGATACGAATTCCTCAAGAGATTCCGCTACCTCATCAGTCTCTTGGATGCTCACCCAAGCTTCATCTTCAAAGAAACTTTCCACGGTATCCCTATATGGGGCCTCTTACATCATGTCACATTTAAAGCCTGCTTGTCTGAAACAGTTTTCCACAGCTTCGCATCTCAGGCAATTCCAGAACCTGAAATCACCTGAACAGCAAACTTCGCATCAATTACTATTGTAGTCTTGCTGCCTGTCGAGCAATAGGCGTTCTACCAACCTTTTTCTGTACAGCAACTTGACAGAATGCATAATGCCTTTGTCTATTGATTCAAGGTAGGGTGCGGAGTTTGTAGGGAAAAAATAACTTTGGTGCTACAAGAAGCGTCGTCCACAGAGAAAGATATCAGGATTCTGAGCTTTCATCTTGTGATCAAATTTTACTGGCAAGGAATTAGAAATGCTGGATATCATTCATCATTTTGATTTGCTTTGTAGGTGACAGTAATGTGTTGCCAGTGGCTGAAACAACGGAGTCGTTTTCATTTTCCAATCATGGGGAAGCACTCCTTCCCAGTTCCTGAGATATTGCAACAAAAAGGATGCCGATATAGAACAGAATTTAGTTAAAGGAATCTGAAGTGCATCATGTACAAGTTGGTATGTGTCAGCTCCATTGTATGAGGACACCTGGGTTGTGTCTCTTCTAAACAGTGAAGAATTTAGGTGTTCAGCACAGACTACCAAGGCACTTTCGCTTGCAAGCTGTCAGTTTTGCGGTCGGAGAGATCAGAGTACAGGCAGGAGACAAGTAAACAGCATTGCGCCTCGTATAATGAATACTATGTGTGCCCTACAATGGTATGAATTTCATTCACAGCAGGTTTTATGCTGCACAGTTTCTATTACACCTGACGTCTGCTCCAGAAGGTATTGGCACATTAGTGTTGTCATCGTCTCTCCTGCAACCATCCCCCCATTGGAGAATGCATCCTAGCATCAACGAATACAACAATCTCGAGACATTTCAAACATTTAAGTGCAAATAAAACTCGAAATATGACGATGTCTAGCAGCTTCGGTGGCTGCTTGATGCCCGTCAGTATACAGCTGTGCCTCTAGTGGCCAGTGCAGACTCTATATGAAACTCCGGCTTGAGTTTTGTGACCAGAAAGAGCATTGAATGGCTCAGCTATAACCAAGAAGACTGGTAACGGTGCTAGCGTGGAATATGCCCTATTCGACCTCAAAGGATCCCCTCAACATCAGACCAGCAATGCAACCAGAACACACCAACAATTCTTCAAAATAATAGAATAGCTATATAAGTTCCTACAAGATTGGACACACAGCTAGAGCAAAGCGTCAACATTCTTTGAAATAAGCAAATCCCTCTCGCTACCAATGTCATCGACCAATACATACCAGCAGGGTAGGTCCTGAATATGGAGTCGATGATGTCAGCCGTCAGGTTGTACTTGAGACCCTCTGTACCATCTGTCTGTGGCTGGACATCGACCAGAAATGCCGCAGACACTCCAACAGGCTGAGATGAGGGGGATGACTGAGAGTTCCCAGACTTCTTCTGGAAAAAGATATCAATAATACAATAAAAACGAAGCAAATGCTGCACAGGTTGAAACAAGTCATCAACAACAATCATGCCTAGCCTCCAAACTTGCAAGCACTCAGTTAGAAACAGCTGCAAGACAAAAGAGAGACAATGCACACTAACTCGGCAACATTATGGATGCATTTATACATGCTCATATTTTCTACATAAAACTAAGGCAACAAACAGTGCAAATTACTCTTGTAACTACTAACTCGGAGCTGTCTGAGCTTTGTTTCTTTTCAATGTTTCCTCCATGCCTGTAAAAACACAACTAAAAGCAGACAAAAGATGCTTGCCTATAAAGCAGCGCAACCTCAGAGCACCAAATCTGGCAATGGGCACGAATACAACATACGTATAAAACAACTGACAGGACAAAAAGTACAGGATAATTTTGAATTACACAATCGCATACCATATAGATTTTAGCACAGTAAAAAATTGTGGAATTTTGTAGCTGAGTATATTGCACGCAATATGGACAAACCAGGTTGAACCAAAAGCTCCCTTGTATCAATATGGATGAAACAACGCATGAGCCGTGACTATGCACGCAGGCACTATGCATTGCTCTCATCAGTCTCACAGTGCGCATTGCAAGCACCTTCTAGTGATAGCACACCAACATGCATCACCAACACCACAACTGCCAGCCACAGTATGCCCTGTGAGCCCTCAAGCACCGGCAAGTGGCCTGCACAAGGATTGACATTGCAATCACCAGTGCACACCCATAAATATATCTAATCAGCCACGAAAACAACTGATAGACACAGTCCTCACGATTCCAACATGCATATGTCACTTATTTTTCTGGTTAGAAAGATTTTAAAATTCAAGTGATAGGAATATCGTTTGTGACCCCATAAGGTTCTTATCAATGCAATTCTACCATAATCAGCACTGCGCATTTACATATATTTTATTTTCTGATCACTAAAAATAACAAAGCACTAACAGGGGTAACAAAAGAAATCTTTCTCTAGCGAAACATCATGTTCACACAATAAATTAATAATAATAATAATAACAATTGGTTCACAGGAAAGGAAAGGCGTAGTATCTGTCACACTTGTTCTGTGGACACCTGAACCTCTCTGTAAAAGAAGGGAGGAAGGTGGGAGTGAAGGCGGAAAGAGAGAAAGAGGTGCCATAGTAGAGGGCTATGAAGTAATTTCGACCACCTGGGGATCTTTAACGTGCGCTGACATCGCACAGCACACAGACGCCACTTCATTTTGCCTCCATCGAAACGCAGCCACCGGCGGTCAAGATCGAACCCAGGTACTCCAGCACAGTACTCAGGTGAGATAACGTTTTTCCAGGTTTAACCAACAGCAAGGTAATAAATTTTGAGACTTCTCGCAACACCATGAAACTAAGTTGAAACCAAGCATAGCTTGCCTGTCCCCCATTCTTATATGCCACATTCCTCAGAAGAGGCTCTGGATGAAAATATGCTGCATTTAGATATTAAGTCAACCTGTTTTTTAATTTAAAAATCTGGGTGGGAGGGAGGGGGCCAACTTGTAACTGAAATCAAAGCATGGCACTGCCAATAAAGACCAGACCAACTAGATATCAGGGACACTATGGCACAGCTACAATTTCATATTTGGTCGCTGGCTCTCCCTGTAGACTAACAATTATGTATAAATATAATGCCTCTGGGGGATAAATAGTACACAAGAAAACAGACAGAGAATAAGATGTACACGCAATGGTGTATCTCACATACTCTCCGTTCTTCAGTCCGCCATCGTCCGAGCTGTTCATCAGTAAAGCTTGACAATAAAATAAATAAATAATAATAATAATAAATCAATTCATTATCAAAATAACATAAGCCAGCTTCAGTGGCTTGTAAAAGCTCTTGTTTTCCTCTGCTTCTCTGAACAGTTAAACAACAGTGCTCAGTCGTAAGCCCAAGAAATAGGCAAACAGGCATTAGAAACAAAGACTCACTCAAACCCACTCACAGATGCAGTATTGCCTATAGATCCTACACAAAAATCCAAAACAACTGTCTATACAAACGACGTTGCAAAACAGTCATTTTTGCCCCGTGATTGTTCTTTCCTCATTACACTTATCCAGAAGTGGTACTGATGGAAATGGTAACCTGCTTTCATTAACTGCAGAGGTTGAAAGATGCAGCAAAACTCAAAGACTGCCAAAACATGAAATTTTCATGCAATGCATGTGAGTAAGCACAAGTTGCTTTCTACAGCTTTTGCAATCACATCACCCAGTGAGCCTAATTCTTCATGTAACCTACCCCTTTTATAGCTAGGTAACTAATCTTTTATACCTGCTTTGCGCAGTAATTCAATAACAACTGCCTTTGCTATAGAGTGCCTTCTTTCTATTTCATATCTTACTGCGACTGCATTGCCATTTTTTGTCGTGCTTCTATCGTAAAAGTAGCCAGTACCAATTATAAGGCTCAACAGCATTGTGTCTATATTTTTGTAACATGGTTTGGTTTGGTTTGGTTTGTGGGGTTTAACGTCCCAAAGCAACTCAGGCTATGAGAGACGCCGTAGTGGAGGACTCCGGAAATTTCGACCACCTGGGGTTCTTTAACGTGCACTGACAACGCACAGCACACGGGCGCCTTGCTTTTCGCCTCCATCGAAAAGCTGCCGCCGAGGCCGGGATTCGATCCCGCGTCCTTGGGAACAGTAGTTGAGCGCCGTAACCACTGCGCCACCCCGGCGGGGTATATATATATATATATATATATATATATATATATATATATATATATATATATATATGTATGAAAAAGCAAAACATTAATATTGATGCTCCCAGTGCTCAAGCAGCCATCATGCACCATGGTTATGTAAACGGCCTGAGCAGTGAGCATTCCTCTGAAATAACTCAACACAAATCTCAGAAATGCTCATGTGCGAACTGCAGATGTAGCAGCTGTCACTTTTGTAGGAGGCGCACGTGTACTGTGCGATGTCAGTGCACGTTAAAGAACTCCAGCTGGACGAAATTTCCAGAGCCCTCCAATGCGACGTCTCTCATAGCCTGAATCACTTTGGAACGTTAAACCCCGCAAACTAAACCAATTTTTCGCAATAAATGTGGGTGCACATGAGCATGTGGGTGAACATTCCTCATAAGCACGGACCCATCAAACATAGCGGATCAACATTAAAACACAAACCCCGTCCCCGTTTTTCCAAAAAATGTCCCACAGCAACAAGCCAAAAAAAAAAGAAGCACCTTGATGATAGTGTGTTTTATTGGCCAGCAAGTTGAGTGTGAGCATTCGACCATATCTGCACTGCCAATTTTTGCCACATGGCATCGCTGCCCACAGGAACTGGACCTGCTGACATATAGAGCAGTCTCTTGCACGTGAGCAAATTCTTTTAATACAGAGTGAAAAACGTTCGCATAATCTTGCACGACACTGGTCAGTGGTTTCTGCTGCCACAAGAAGGGCACTACCAAGGTTACATGCATTTTATGAAACTTTAGTACATTTTGGATCTATGTCTCAGGTTTGCAACACATCCAGATCCTGGCCCAGCAGCTGTGGCTTTGGATTTTGTCTCACAGCCTTTCTTTCTTTGTTTCTGAAGCCTGCACAAGCCTACACTAGGCTAACAACTAAAATTTCCATACATTTTTTGGAGGAGGCTTGATGCCATTATAGAAAGGAAGAAGCAAAATGCTTACTGGAGCATGGTTGGCCCAAAATTCTTCTGGTGTGATCACCCGGCTCACAACCAAGTTCCTGTAGAGGTCGAAGAGTCGTGGGTCTTCGTGAAGAATCCTGCAGAACAGGACATTTCAAGGTATGGTCAAATTATCACATCAATTCCATTTCAATACTGTCGAAATCTAATTCCTTTTATCCAAAATGTGCAGATCCATATTGTTGCCCTTGATTCAATCTTACGGTGTGGCAAGTATTAATATAATCCTGAATGAGATCAACTAGAACTAAGAGTGAGCAGTTGGTATGTTGTACCCGGAAGAGTGATAAAAACTTTAAAGCATGCATAGGATGCACTACAC